>NW_021680631.1:14056-30946 GCF_001412515.2 Diachasma alloeum
CAGGATCAAGCAAACTGTGAGCTCTGGGTTACATTGCGATACGGGCGAATTACTGCATCAAAAGCATATGAAGCATCACGTTGTAATACTACCGGATGGAGTTCTAGTGGAGTTGCTAGTTGGTGGTAAAAAATTGCGGAGTACAAAAGCTGTGGAACGAGGCAAAGAATTAGAAGCGATGGTTTTACAACAAGTTGAATAGAAGGTGGAAAAACAGTTTAAAAAATGTGGTTTATTTTTATCTGAAAAATATCCTTATCTGGGAGCCTCGCCTGATGCTATTGACGACGAATTTGTTATTGAAATTAAATGCCCAACGTCTGACAAAAGTGCTCGTACATATATTGATACTAATAATTATGATAAAGTATCAATGAAATATATAACGCAAATGCAAATGCTTTTTGCCGGAAGAAGAAAAGCGATGTTTATTGTTGCAGACCCAAAATTTGAAGATACAAAAGCATTTAAATCTCTTTTCGTGAGAAGACCCGGTAAACCGCGATTCTAACCTCGCTTCGCTCGGTTTGATCGCGGTTTATCGGCCTTCTGACGAAAAATTGCATTCATCACACGGTCCAAAAGTATTTTCTGACGAATGTGATTATAGGCCTCGCCTTCGGCTCGGTCTACAAAGCCACATTCGTCAGTAAATACTTTGTGGACCTTGTGATGAAAATAACTATATTATTAATTACGACTCACAATTGATCGATAAATTATTGGAGAATTTAAGTAAATTTTGTAAAAAATGTATTTTTAAACGTTTATTCAATTCTTTATACCAAACAGAAGTATAAAATAATGCAGATTGAAAACGTATTATTTTTACATACTTGTATGTATTGAATATTTGTTTATTAGCTTGTTTACGGTTAATAATAACATAATTTAAAAAAAAATTATCTAATATTTTTAATTAATCCCTTATATGATTTATGTTTTTTTATCAGTGGTCCTTGTAAATTTGTTAAAGCTGCGACGATCGTAATAATATTATCCATTTGAGGAATCAATTTAACATTAACACATGAATGAGGTTCACAAATATGAAATTCTCTGATTCTTCTTATCAATCTTTCAATGTGGATACGAAGGCTTGCGATTCGTTTCATCGCAATGACTTCATCATGAGTCGGTTGCTTATTAGAGCTTACTGTAGGAGGTCTAATTAATGCACATTTTTTTGAAACTACTAAATTTTCAATATGTTTGAAACCTCTATCTGCTAATACCGCTGCACCTGATTTCAAACAATCTAAGTATCCAGGGTTTGATACTATTTCTGCATCAGATGCTCTACCACCAAATCCTGGTGAAATGAAATTAACTATACCATCTGGAGTACAAGATACTAAATATTTCACAGTATTACATTTCTTGTATTCAGACCATGTCAATGATTGTTTTACTGGGTCTGTTGGTTTTTCAATTTCAATTTCCAAACAATCAATGATCGATTCTACTGCGGCATAGCGACTCCTAAAACTCATTGGCAATTGTTGTTTGATTTTTGCAGACGAAGGCCAAATAATCAAATCTTTCAAATACTCGGTTATGATTGGCAAAGTCTTAGTAAATGTACGACTTATATTAGAAATAGACATCCCAAAATCATCAGCTAAAATAGCAAAACTTTCATTTAATCTTATTTTTTTTAACGTGAGAAAGATTTCAATGTCACTCAATTTACCAGTCCGTAAAATATCGATAATATCCATACAGTCGTCTGGAATACCGATATATTTGCGAGGCGATTGTTAAATTTTANGGCCAAATAATCAAATCTTTCAAATACTCGGTTATGATTGGCAAAGTCTTAGTAAATGTACGACTTATATTAGAAGTAGACATCCCAAAATCATCAGCTAAAATAGCAAAACTTTCATTTAATCTTATTTTTTTTAACGTGAGAAAGATTTCAATGTCACTTAATTTACCAGTCCATAAAATATCGATAATATCCATACAGTCGTCTGGAATACCGATATATTTGCGAAGCGATTGTTGAATTTTCTGAAGAGTTTGTTTTAAATTTAACTTTTGGTATTCTTCTTGTTGATATTGACTTTTCCACTCATTTTCAGTACTGGGATTTGTCGACAAAACGTTATCTGAAGAATTTGGGAATGAACTTACTGTTGTGTTAGATGTGTTCATTATTTGATTATTACTAATTGATGAAGAACACGAGTTATCCAAATTTTTTATTCCAGAGAATATTTCAATGGGAGATGTTGCACGGTCTTTTGTTCGAGGTTGACACTGAACTTGTGTACTCCTATAAGAACTTTTTATCTTGACTTGAATTGCAGCATTAACTTTTGTAGTTTGAGGAGGAAAATTATCATAAGAAACATTAGATGCACTGGTATTTAAATCTTGAAATGGAGTAGAATTGACGATATCCATGTATTCCAGATCCATATTATCGATTGTATTGCTTGAATTTTGACCTATCGTTCCATCATTGATATTGAAGCTGGATTTCTCCGGACTTTGCTGATCTACTTCCATTGGTGAAGCTTCTACGTTTATGAGCTTTGATTCTTCAATGCATTTATGTGGCAGAATATCATTTTTCATCCGTTTGTAACCACCAATCATTGTCCACTCCAAATAATTTTCCATATCGGCTTCTAACTAGAATAAATAATATTCATAACTCATTTACGCTGTCAAAATATCAATATAATTTGAGGTTATAATTTGATTAAAAACAGATTCTTTTTATTTTTCTTATTACTTACTTGAAAATGATCTTCACAACACTAAAGTCGACTTGATACAGAATAATCACTTTTATTCCCACATGCATCTAACCATATTTTTCGTTTTAATTTATTTGATGGAACATTTATAAAAATTTTATTTGGATTAGATTTACCAGTATTTTTACATGTACTATACACCAACAACCACTGCTTTTTAATGACATATTAAAAAATTATATCTGTTTTTCCTCAAATTAAAACTGTTTTTCTTCGAATGACAATCACAACTGCTGATCACACGTGTTTATAAAAGAGAGATTGGCGCCACCAATTTTGAATGGAATATGCACAATGACGTCACATACGCAAGGGGGAGCTACCTGTTCGTTTGAATTATAGCTATTTTTTAATTATCAAATAGTTTAAATATTTATGAATAAAAACAAAAAAAAATTTTTCCAAAAATTATCAAAAATTTTGAAAAATAATAAAATATAACTATTCAATGGATTTGAAAAACATGCAAATACCCAATTATACATCAAATCACTCTCGAGGAGAACTACTTATTCAATGTATTGGATAGTTTGGAAACATATCGCACATATCAGGACATTTCCATTTTACTGTACGTATATTATGAGAACATATGGGATATGTGGAGAAATACAGATTCTACTGTGCGATCACTAGGAGGACTAAACCGTGTTGGTATAATGTGCACTATGAGGTCTAGCTGGAAGAACCGTAATGAACTCTCATCAAAATATTTTTTTTCATGTGAGAAAACGAGTAGCCGTAGAATAATTATATGAATCATTGTCCAAAACTTAGTTCATACAAATTTGATGGAATAGATTTCTTAGAAAATTAAAGATCTATTTTCTCATTTTATTTTGAGGGATTAGTATCAATTACTTTGCCTCGTATGACAACTTAAACTATTTCTATCGATAATTGTCGTCGAATCACCCTTGAGAAAATCAAATTTTTTTGTGTATTAGATGTTTTGAAAACATATGCAATATATACGGTCATTTGCATTCTACCATACGTACATTATGAGGACATACGAAATATATAACGACATCTAGAGTCTACGATAAGATGATTATGAGGACTCCTATGAAGACGGAGGGATCATATGGAGACATTTCAATGAATGTCCTAATCCGATATCTATGTATGAGACAGCTTAAAAGCGTTGAGATTAGGTTGGTGGTTGTCATAATGACTGAAAATTCCAAGCTTTCCGAAATATTCCAACTCAAAATCTTAGTTGATCCGTAAAAATATCAAACTTCAACTCAAGAGTTTCTGATGACTCGTTTCGC
Organism: Diachasma alloeum; assembly: GCF_001412515.2. NCBI lineage: Eukaryota > Metazoa > Arthropoda > Insecta > Hymenoptera > Braconidae > Diachasma > Diachasma alloeum. The sequence continues at coordinate 18,105 of NW_021680631.1, forward strand.
TGAAGCGAATAGGTTAGGTTGCGTGTTGTGACATTCTCAGGTATTTTCACTTAAATGCCCGACAATGTGGAAAAGTGTGTGCAGTGACTACAAGTGACCCTCGACGTAATAGGTCTGAACTCGTGAATTATCAAATGTATTTAATTCGACTATGGCCGAACACTCGATTTTTCTCTCAGCTTCTTTGCTTAGCTTAGCTTCCTCTCACGCCAAAACACGAGTGAAAGGCCCCAGCTTACCAATTTGTTCTCGCTAGGGCTAGTGTACACCACTATCCTAATTCTCAGGACCAGGAGTGGGATTCAGGGATCAGTAACCGCGAGAAGAATAAGCCGTAAACTCGATTAACGACAGAAGTATATTTTCCGAAATGAAGCAGATAATAAAATAGAATGAACAAACGTAATAATCCAGATAGAGATTCAATATCCGTTAACTAAACGAAATAAAGTAAAAACAAAAGAAAAATAGATATACCAAATGTCCTGCAATGGATAGCTCCGGTTATTCATTCCAGGCCCCAGAGAATTTGAAGAATAAATAAAATATTAATTGTCGGATCTCTAAGCCGCTCTGATCTCCGTTCCTTTAACTTAATCCTTACAATGTATTAATTAACAATCGTTATGAAATATCACAGTCTCCGGTCCTACACATAGAGCTCTTCTAATACCTGAGAGAATTTCCCTTAATACTGACAGACTCGGTCAGAGAATTAGATTATTCGAATGAAAATCACTTAATCTAAGAGAAGAAGACGAAATGAACTTATGGTGACTCTAACAATGCTAGGCTCCGGCTCGAACCGGGAAACTAAAGACTAGATAAAATTCAATTTATCCAAGGAGAGAGCTCCTTGACAAAATCTCCGTCTAATTCCCCAAACCGATAACCTCATGAGCACTGGTCTCACCTAAATACCTAGATCGACTCTATATCTAAAACGATCGGCGCCAATAAATCGATCTCTCCTCCCAGAAGGTATTTGAAAAGATATTCGCCTATGAAGAACCACGAAAGGCACTTTAACCCCCGAAATTCACGACAAAAACCCTGATCTCCCGAATGGCGTCGATCGCGCCCACGTGGCAGCACCTGAGACACCTGAAATTCCTCACTTTTCTACCGAGACCCCAACGATAAATTCTCCCTCAAAGAGGAGGGCAGGCGGTCCTACGACCCCTTCAAAATCTCTCGTGAATTAACGACGACGCAGCACCAACAATTCAGATTAAAATATAGTCTAGAAAACTCACTCAGCCCCATCTCGTTACGCACATGGTGTTTCTCCTGTGATCCGCACGTGGAGTTTCTCCGGCGATCCTACGCCTGCCGCTTCTCGTCGTCCGAACTCGCCAAAATTTCTCCAAATCGCTCCGAAAATTCTCCGGAAGGCAGTACTCAGCATGCCCGTGGTGGATGGCCCACCAAGAGCACTTATAAGACCTTTACTCGACACGAAGTAACAATTATAAGACGGACTATTCAGAATCGATGTGATCAATATAAGATGGTTACACAGAGTGAGTTGTAACAAGGCGGATGTCTTGTTCATAGCCCCGTGATGACGTACTTCCGTGTAACCTGCTTCTCTTGAGTCCGGAGTTCCTCGGCGGGAACCAATCCCGAGGCCCAGCTCCATGTCTCGCTGCTTTGTGGTGCCCCCTCTAGTCGGTGATGTGAACTTACTCCGGTACCTGGTGTGAGCCAATCAGGGCTGAAGGCTCCAGTTTTCCAATCTGGCGCCGCTGTGTAGTTGGGAACACGGTGACAGCAGGCCAATCCGGAGTAGGCTTTGCTGTTTTACCATCACCCATCATTCCGTTCGGCAGCGGCCCCGTTGGCTTCTACCCCCTGGTGGGGAACCTATGGTTCCGCCAAAGCAGTCACCTTTGTTTTGACAGGTGCGAATCTCCTGCGGACGGGCGAATGCCCTTCTGATGGTATCAGTGCGCCGTTAATTAGTGGCCGCAGTCGTCGGTGGGACTGCAATCCTCTGAGGAAGGCTCTCCGGTGTTCCTGATGGCCCTTCGCGGCGAGGACAACGAGCTAGAACCTCGTGAGTGCTCCCTAATTCATATTATACCGCGAGACCAGTGTCGTTCGGTGGTTTTCCCTTCAGGCCCATTTTACCCCACACATCCAATCGAGGACGCACCTAATACCCTCACTGTCACACCTCCCCCCTGGATTGGACGTACCTCTACGCAACCAAGTCTTGTTTTCTCTCTTAACCTACTCAGTCGTTTACGCCTCGGATTCCTCGGATCGCGCCGCGAGCGAGTGGAGCCGAGCGAGGCGCGGTGTGTTGCCAAAGCTACGACAATGCAGCGGTTTTTTTCTCCAGTGTGTGGTGGTGGGTCGAGTGTTGAGTGTGTACCAGTCTAGGATATTTTAGTCTTTTGTTTGCAGATCAGGGATTGAGTTAGAGGACGGGCCCTTAGAGTCAGTGTCGTATATATGAAGAAGAAAAAAGAAACTTAAGATTTTCGGTATGGGCCTCAAGTCTCTTATGAGACCTCGAGTGATTTTACATGAGCTTCGTAGATGGAGCACATCTGCGACTGTGAACTCCGGTATGCTGTCCCTCGCCAGTCGGCGGACTGGGAAGATGCTCCCCAGGAGATTTTCTACTCGAGGCGGTGGTAATATGGCCCGCACTGTGAATAATTCCTAGTTCTAAAGCCTTTCTTCTCACACACAAAACAAACCCGAGGAGCCTGAGGAGTTCCCTTCATAGGGCATCGTCCAGTCCGGTGCGTCTTTTTCCCACACAGCCAACATTCACCCTTCGTTCCGTGAAAACAGAAATCAGGGACCACCGTGGGATAGAGAACGTGGCGACTGTGATCGGGGTTTACGGGGCCTTATTGATGTCGCAGACATTGGGACTGGGGGGATCTCGAAGGGGGCGAACGTGTTCGCTAATTGGCACTGCAGCGAATGAGGGAAGAAGATATTCAACTCGGGCGTTCTTGGGTCCACTAGGGAGCCTCGATGGGATGTTTGTGGAGGAGCGACAAGTACTCATGGGAGTATTCGAGCTCGTCTGAGACGAGGTAGGGGAGGACCTTCTCCCTGAAGTATGAGTGGCGAGGAGAGTCTTCTTCTGGATCCTCATCGGACTCTGGCTCGAGGAGGAGCTGGATGGCAGACAAAAAGTTACCTGTCTCGGGGGGCGTGTCGACTTCGTCTCCACTGTGGACGTCGTCGTCACTATCAAGTGAGTCTGCGAAGAATCCTTCCCAGTCGCCAATACAGGGATGACCTGTGGAGTGCTGGGTTGGACCTCCGCAGAAACACACTCGTGAGGCAGTGTCCGTGGTTCGAGCTCGTAATCTTCGCGGACTGACAGATACGTAAGTGGGGGTTTGCTTAGGGAGTCGCCCTCGCTGTCGATTGGGCGGAACGTCTGCTGCAAGGTCAGATTGGGGAAGTCTGGCGCCGTTGAGTGAATCGTGGGAAGGGGAGAAGGAGTCGTGAGGTATAAGAGATGGGATGGTACTGTCCCCGTCTGGCGATCTGAGGTCTTCTCCGGTCCTGGGGGATCGCTGGTGTACTCCTGCGGAGTGACCGGCTCCAACGGGAATTCCATCATTATCGGGATTCCCCTAAACCCGACCTTCCCACAAGGCCTCCGGTGCCGACTCCAGTCGCTCATCTTCGTCATTTGACGACACCGGAGTACTGCTCTTGTGGGTATCAAATTGATCAGTGTCCTGATATGGAACCAAATCCTTCACATAAATCCTGGGAATCACTCGTCCATTCTGATCTTGAATATCGTAAAAGACTTCGGATCTGACCTTGACTATGGTGAACGGACCTACAAACTTCTCAGCGAGCTTAGCAGAGTAGTACTCGGCGGCCTGAGAGAGCCTGTAGTTACACCTCAACACCTTGTCCCCAACTTGAAATCCAACTGCTCGTGCGGCTCTGATTATATCTAGCCGCCTGCTTTAAATATGCAGTGCCTGAATGCTTGTACACCAGATCTCTCAATTTTTCTAATCTTCTCATTCGGTCAGACCATTCGGAGTGATTACCAGGTTCCAAAGCGCTCGGCTTCTCCACCATGCGACGAATGTCGTGGATAGACGTAAGCTCTCGGCCGAAATTCAAGAACGCAGCCGAGAAATGGGTGGAAGAATGAATCGCGGTATTTATGGCATAGACCAACTCCGGTAGTTTAAGATCCAAATCCCTCTGATTCTTACCGGTAAAGATGCCCAGTAAGGGTCCTAAGTTGCGGTTTACGTGCTGGACAGGATTAGATTGTGGGTGATGGGAGGAGTACGGATGGGAGTGATACCAGCATCTCACAAGTTTCGCTCCATTAACTTTGAAGTCAAATCCTTGGCGTTGTCGCTGAGGAAATAACGTGAGGTGCCCCATCTACAAAGCACTTGGAGTCTGAAGGCTTCCCATAGGTACGAAGCGCGAGTTCGGGGAAGTGGACAGACCTCGATATATTTGGTAAACAAATCTTGCATTACCAAAATATATGCATTCCTCTTGGTGCTGAGCGGAAAGGGGCCCATGATGTCCGCAGCCACCATGGTCCAAGGGTGCTCAACCGATCGTTCTCTTATCTGGCCAGCAGATGGTTCTTGGCGAAATTTGAATTACTGGCACTCGTGACAACTCCGGACAAATCACGATATATCGGCAAACATACCAGGCCAGTAAAAATCTTTGTTCAGCCGTGCGTATGTTTTATCCACTCCCAAGTATCCCACCTGAGGCTCGCAATGTGCTTGTTTCATAGCATCATATCTCAGCTCCGGTGGCAGCACCAACTTCCACGCGTTGAGGTCTTCGAAAATGTCCTCTAAGAAAGGGTTGTGTCGGTGATTATATAACAAATCATCCTCGACCAACCAGTCAGGATACTTCTCCGGATTTTCGGGGACCTCGTCTCTTCGGTGCTGGTACCAGAGGTCATCGGTTTGGTCCACAGCAGCCACCATGTATGCCTCGTCTTCGAACATTCGAGAGAGTGCGTCAGGGACCACATTCTCCGTGCCCTTTCGGTATTGTATGGCCATGTCATACCTCTGAAGCGCCAATGACCACCGCCATAACCTCTGATTTCCATCTTTGATGTTGAGCAGCCACTTCAGGCTGGCATGATCAGTGACTACGGTGAAGTGCGAACCTTCCATGTAGGGTCGGAATTTGCGAATCACCCAGATGACTGCCAGACACTTCTTTTCCGTAACGGAGTAATTGATCTCCGGTGGCTTTAGCACGCGCGAAGCGAAGTAAACGGGGCGTTTGCCTTTATCGGTGTCCTGCTTTAACTTCGCTCCGATCGCCCGCTCGCTGGCATCCGTATGGACTGTGAACGGTTTCTTGAAGTCCGGACGTAACAGAATCGGTGTTTCGGTTAACGACTTCTTGAGCTCGTCAAAGGCCCTCTGTTGCTCCGGTCCCCAAGACTACTTCACGTTCTTTTTCAGCAACACGATTAGGTCCACCTTGTCCTTGGCCACGTCTTCCATAAACCGGGCGTACCAACCGATCATGCCGAGAAATCTTCGCAACGATCAAGGCGTCCTCGGCTCTGATTACTCCGTTATGGCTTTCAGATGGTCGGGATCTACGGACAGTCCATTCCGGTCGATGATATATCCCAAAAGTGCCACACGTTCGCAGAGGAGCTTCGTTTTTGAGACCTTGAAGACGAGTCGTGCCTCTGCTAACCGCTTCAGAACTTCTCGCAGGATCTGCTTGTGCTCCGCCAGTGTTGCAGTGATGATGACAATGTCGTCCAGGTACGCAAAGACTCCTGCGTACTTGGGTGGTATCACTAGGTTCATTAACCTTTGAAAGACCCCTGGAGAATTGCAAAACCCAAAGGGCAAGCGGGTGAACTGATAATGCCCTTTTGAAGGGATCGAGAAGGCGAAGATCTGTTGGCTCTCCGGTGTGAGTGGGACATGGAAGAATGCCTGACTCAAGTCCAATTTGCTGATGTAATGGGCTTCAGATAGACCGTCCATAACTCGCTCGAGTTATTCAATCTGGTAGCCCAGCGTCTTTACCACCTTATTCACCGGACGTAGATCGAGGCAGAAACGAACGTCGCCCTCTTTCTTTACTATCAGCAAGGGGCAGAAAATCCATGCATTTTCAGAGTCGACAATATAACCCGCTGCTAACATGTGGTCCACTTTTTTACAGGCTAACTCCAGTATCTTAGGAGACCATCTCCGGGGCTTTTCTCTGATAGGCTCGGAGTCAATCAGCTCCACTCGATGTGTCACGAACCCGGATTCTTCGCCCTTTTTTTCCTTTAGGAGCCCCGTGTTTTATCGCTCTTGGCGGCAATGTACTTGCACTCATTCTTCCACCAGCCGCTGTATCACCACTCATCAATTGTTGTCTGTATTAGCTGCAATCTAGTATTTAGAATGGGCTGCATGCTACTTACACTTTTCTATTCTGCGTATACTTAAACTCTGCTTTTTTCGTGCTGTATGACTTTGTCAACATCGATTTGCCCAACATAATGTACAGTTGATAAATGATCAAAATGAAAAAATGAAAATGAAAATGTCATCAGGGGAGTAGCAGGTACTACTCCCGGTTGTTCTGGTATCCAGCGGAGGAGTTCTTCCCTTACCTCATCGAGGTTCACATCTTCGTCCGGTAAAGTGTTGATGGCAGTAGTGTAGTAATGCGGGTTCTGGGGTAACGTTTTTGGCGTCGACCTGGTCGTTGGGGTCCAGTAGGGGGGTCAGATTAAAGTGGGTGGGTGGGTGGTTGATTAATTTGCGGGGTCGCGGTTTAATTCGCGGTTTGATTCGCGGGGTCGCGGTTTAATTGGCGGTTTAATTCGCGGTTTGATTAATTAATTCGCGAATTTTCCCTCAAAGTGATGGAAGGGTTCATTAATTCGCGGGCTCGCGGTTTAATTCACGGTTTGATTCGCGGTTTAATTAATTAATTCGCAATTTTTTCCGTCGAAGTGATGATAGGGTTAATTAATTCGCGGTTTGATTCGCGGTTTGATTAATTAATTCGCGATTTTTTCCCTCGAAGTGATGAAAGGGTTATTTAATTCGCTGGTTAATCAATTTAATTCGCGGTTTTGCGTTACAAAGGACCTTCCCGGTGACCTAGTCAATCCACCCCACGAAAGGGTGAGTGAAGGGGTTAATTAATTCGCGGTTTGATTCGCAGATTAATTCCGCAGATCACGGCTAATTTCGAGGATCGATTGATTAATTAATCAATTACTATACCCAAACTTCTTAGTACATTGCCGCGAGGGGTGAAAGGGTTAACTAATTCGCTGCTTTAGAAGTCATAGAAGGGGTTCCTCTTCTTCTTCAAACATTGCCACCTGGCTCCACTTGACATGTCTGAACGTGAATTTTCCGGTACTTTCTCGTTTGCCGCTCCCCTTCGTGTGAAATTGTTGTTGATAACAATATCAATATTGTAACGAACATGTGAGGATGTTCGTTAGAAACACCATCAGGACCTGAGAACATCCACCTCCGGCGACACTCAGTAACGGATCGTGAGTAGAGAGAGAGAGAAATTAGGATTTTGCTTCCCACTCCGGTGTGGTCATTTTTCCGATTATCCCTGGGATAATCGAGTCATGTTTTTCCGTTTAAGCGGAGTTATTTTTCGTTGCTTTGCGCTTCCGTTTAGTAATTTTGTAGTTTCGTTTCGTTTTGACTAATAAAGATCTAAAATTACGCGTTTTTGAGGGCCCATAGTGTTTTCGTGACGAAGGGCCAAATTTTAGAGTCATCCGATAACCTTTATGGGAACCACCCTATTGTTAATCTTACGGTAAATCGTTAAGGTCCGGCTGAAATGCTGGCGCTCCAAATTATGATGGATTTTATGGGAATTAATTGGTTACGTTTTAGTTTTTCGGTGGAAGGTCACGTAGAACAAGTGCAGCCCTTGTATCCAGTGAATTGCCAGGTTGCTTTAATTTTTGGAAAAGTGGAGAGATTAGTTATGAGTATTGGTCTTTTAACCCCGTGAATCCTGGAGAACCGATCCGTGGGAGGCGCCGAAAGCCCTTAGTAATTATCCGAACGTCCATCCGTTCGGTTCAGTTCGTTTGAATTAATTATTAGCTGAGCTTTGTTAAATTGAGATGTTAGAAAATATTAATTTAGATTCTTTGATAGTTACGCCTTTGATTTCCCCGAATTAATTCGGTGGCTCCCTCGAGGCTTAAACCTCTGAGGAGAAAACGTATCCACCAATCAGAGCGCAGCGTGGTTGGTCGGAAGTCCCCAGGGCCCGGGGTGTCGCAGCACTGACCTCCGAAATCAGTTCCGCGTTGACCGTCCCAAACCATTAGTCGCGTGTGAATTTTTGTGTGCCCACAGTACGCAACTGCGCACTTGGATTATTGCAAAGTTATCCGGTAGCTGTAAGGATCCAGGATAGTCCGAAAAGGGAAGAGGACCCTCAAAAACCGAAAAGCCGTGAGTTTTCTGGTATTTTTCCCCCTAATTTCGAGCCATTTTTGAATGGTGTCGTTTTCCCCGTCATGGCGGTATCCCTCGTGTGGCCCTCAGCCACGTATAGTGGTTGATCACCCCCCGTTAATCACATTTGTCGGTTCGAAATTGGCATTATCCCTTATCCCGGCTAATTACCCACGGGTCCTTCCGATTTTTGGATCGGATATTCCACCCAAAATCGGGTCGGTGCCGAGTTCTCCCCTTCTGGTTCATCCCAATCACCCTTTGAGATGATTTACGGGTTCATTGAGTGTCTCTATTCGGTAATCAAATTCCCGCGGCGTTTCCCAGTCGAAATCGTACGATTTTCGACGTGAGCTATTTCCTTCTCCCTCGCTCCTATGGCGAGGAGTATCCCTATTTTTCCTACGCATAGATTGCGTAGAGTTTTCCCCTTACGGTAGCCCCCTAATGCGCCTACAAGTAATGGCTATCGCTTACCGCAAGCGTTCCCCATTTAAATTTCCCTCCGGAGATAACTCAATCTGGAGTGGCTCCCAATGATCCCAAAATTATGATTTTGCAAGTTGGCTATGGTTTTTTTGAAAATTTACTCTACCGAATTTCCGCTACGGCGAGTTAAGTTTTAAGGAGTTTTAGGTTCCCGCAATACGCTATACGTATATCGCTGGGTTTAGAGTTTCCTCTCTCTCACTCTCACGGGGATTCGCGTACCGTCCCTTCATTTCTCGACATTCTCGAGTATTTCGGGATTAATCGATAATTTTGTTTTTATGTTATTGTGTGAGGGATTTGATGACCTCACCTACGGTCGAGTTAATCGAAATATTACTTTTGTATTATATGGGAGAATTCAAATGATTATTTCCAATTTAATTTTTTTTATGATTATTGCCACTTAATCAGTATTGTTAAGAATCCTTTTTTTTGGTGAGATCAATGCAAAGAGAAAATCATGTATATTATTAATTATTCATGTTTCAATAGTGAAACATGTAAGAACGATGTTGATTTCTTTTCCTTTTTTGTAGTTTTGGCCACCCAATACCCGTCTCCACCTGAAATCCACCCGTCTCTCCATAACCTAGCACACTGAGCGAACCCAGAACCGTTACCTTTCCCCAGAAATCTAGTTTTCTCCCTTTTTGAGTAAATTTTTGAGGTTTTGGAATCAATTGGAATTGGTTTTGTAGAATCATCCGGTTTGGTAATTCCGGCTAAAAATTACCAGGCGCCCATAGATTTTTGCATTTTTGAGTTTAACTAGATGAAGGGGAAGAAGGGCGAAGGTAATAGGTATTTTTAACCCCCATACGAAAATGTCACGTTACAATATATAAATATTTATTTTAAAAAGAAGGGGATGGAGTATGTATATATGCAAAGAATTTTTGCCTGAACTTAAGATTATCAGTCCTTTGATAGTTACCGCTCGTTATTGAAAAAAGAAAGGTTTAAGAGTGGGGGATTTATGTATATAAACGAAAAAATTCCCGCACATATCATCAGTTCATCTTGTCGCTCTCCATGGAGGACAGCTTCACACGACGGGAATTAAAGAAACGTTTAGACCTTCTCCTGAAAAACATTCAAAAAGTGAAACAAGTTATACAGTACCGAAGTGACATCAACATACTCTGCTCCAATCTGCAGAAGACTCGAATTTAAGCTTAATTATCATACCCACGTGAAAACAAAAAAAATCATTATGGATTTCAACAAAATCAACATTGTGGCGCAGAAGAAAAATCTTCCTCTTATCAAACTGGTGGATCTGGAAGCTGGAGAATTTTATATCATCACTGCAGCTCGCAAAATGGAGACAAAGTATGGAGTTGGTGTTATTCTTCATCTCTCAGATACTCACACAGTTTTCGTGAATAATCGACTGGCTAAGTATTTCGCTGAACATCCCGAGATGTTCGAGAATTTCCAACAACATATTGAAAAGGGCTCACCAACGTTGGAATATCTAGGTGGGAAATACAACAATCTTCGCCTACATCCTGATTCAAACGTGAAAGTTGAAAATAAAGCAGATGAAGCAGATTTCAATGTGATGAATACTATTGCAGAGTTAAAAGAACTTCTCTTAGTGAAAATATCGGAATTGAAACGCAACTATTTATACACCATCACAGCTGCCTCCAAAGTCAAAACCAAGCATGGAATGAGGGTGATCCTCCATTTGAATAATGCTTATTCAGTGTTCCTCAACCGAAGGATATCAAAATTTTTCATTGATAATCCTAAAGAATTTGGAGATTTGCTGAATGAAATCAAGAAAGGCGCACCAAAGTTGCAGTATTTGGGTGGTGAATAAAACGAAATCAAATTCCATGGAGAGGATGAGGAGATTGTTGCTCAACTTACAAATTAAATAGAACAATATTTTCATTTTTTTCTATTGGCAGTTTTTTTTTACACAATGATTTTTTTTATGATTATAACTAATGTCATAGTATATAAGAAATACATGAATAAATATAATAATTAAACATATTTTGTTGTTTTTCCTTAAGAATTATTACATTCAACACAATCCCTTATCATAGGTGGTGATCCATCAAAACTATCACCCTCGACAGTCTGATAGTGCTCCAGACAACGTCTACATCTTTTGATGTGCCAATCAGCTCTCATAGCATCAGTCAACTTCTCCCAACACTGATCAACATGGCATGCAGCGACGAAACTNGAAACAAGTTATACAGTACCGAAGTGACATCAACATACTCTGCTCCAATCTGCAGAAGACTCGAATTTAAGCTTAATTATCATACCCACGTGAAAACAAAAAAAATCATTATGGATTTCAACAAAATCAACATTGTGGCGCAGAAGAAAAATCTTCCTCTTATCAAACTGGTGGATCTGGAAGCTGGAGAATTTTATATCATCACTGCAGCTCGCAAAATGGAGACAAAGTATGGAGTTGGTGTTATTCTTCATCTCTCAGATACTCACACAGTTTTCGTGAATAATCGACTGGCTAAGTATTTCGCTGAACATCCCGAGATGTTCGAGAATTTCCAACAACATATTGAAAAGGGCTCACCAACGTTGGAATATCTAGGTGGGAAATACAACAATCTTCGCCTACATCCTGATTCAAACGTGAAAGTTGAAAATAAAGCAGATGAAGCAGATTTCAATGTGATGAATACTATTGCAGAGTTAAAAGAACTTCTCTTAGTGAAAATATCGNAGGTTTAAGATATAAACCTCTGCCGAGTGCGATAGCCTCCATAGTTTCATTATGTTTCTTATTTTCGGCGAGTTGTTGTTTGGCGGCTTTGGCACTATTCACAGCTTTAGCAATTCCAGCAGCTCCTCCAGCTAATGCCCCCGTGGCACTCAATCCGGCAAATAACGGTACGAGAAATGGTAAGATTCCCCGNACTATTTATACACCATCACAGCTGCCTCCAAAGTCAAAACCAAGCATGGAATGAGGGTGATCCTCCATTTGAATAATGCTTATTCAGTGTTCCTCAACCGAAGGATATCAAAATTTTTCATTGATAATCCTAAAGAATTTGGAGATTTGCTGAATGAAATCAAGAAAGGCGCACCAAAGTTGCAGTATTTGGGTGGTGAATAAAACGAAATCAAATTCCATGGAGAGGATGAGGAGATTGTTGCTCAACTTACAAATTAAATAGAACAATATTTTCATTTTTTTCTATTGGCAGTTTTTTTTTACACAATGATTTTTTTTATGATTATAACTAATGTCATAGTATATAAGAAATACATGAATAAATATAATAATTAAACATATTTTGTTGTTTTTCCTTAAGAATTATTACATTCAACACAATCCCTTATCATAGGTGGTGATCCATCAANGATTCGCGCGGTTTTCTGTGGTCCATCAAATTGTGGGAAAACTAATGCCGTTNTCTTCTTCTTCTTAGCCACACGTTTTTTCACTCCCATACCTGATTTTTTCAAGTGTTCATGGCAATGCCCGATTTTTTCATNATTGTTGCTCAACTTACAAATTAAATAGAACAATATTTTCATTTTTTTCTATTGGCAGTTTTTTTTTACACAATGATTTTTTTTATGATTATAACTAATGTCATAGTATATAAGAAATACATGAATAAATATAATAATTAAACATATTTTGTTGTTTTTCCTTAAGAATTATTACATTCAACACAATCCCTTATCATAGGTGGTGATCCATCAAAACTATCACCCTCGACAGTCTGATAGTGCTCCAGACAACGTCTACATCTTTTGATGTGCCAATCAGCTCTCATAGCATCAGTCAACTTGTCCCAACACTGATCAACATGGCATGCAGCGACGAAACTTATAAATGAATGTGGCAGATATGCAATATCTTCACAATCCATCAAATTT
>NW_021680631.1:34825-38760 GCF_001412515.2 Diachasma alloeum
GATTTTTTCACACCCATGCCTAATTTTCTTACACCCATGCCTGATTTTTCCACACCCATGCCTAATTTTGTTTTAGCTTTCATAGCGTTCGTTACCAATAAAGCGGCTGCCTTTTCCCCCACACTAGCATCTGAGGCTGAAACACGTTGCCAAGCTTGCTCTGCAAGTACTTTATCAGCTTCGTGTCGTGTTGAAATATTCTGACGATTTTTTGACTAGGCAATATCATGCGCCTTACAAGTAGCATCGAGTGGATTAATCCCAGGATCTCCTCGAGCTAATCTTCTCGTTAATTTCGTGCCTGGTCCACAGTACTGGTAGCCTGGCAAATGCAATTCAACGGGAAGATTGTTGATAACGTTGTTCAACAATCCTTTCCCCTTTTTGCTAGCGCGCGATCTGTGCACAATCATGTCTGAAGCGGAACTGACTAATTTTTGCTATAAAACAATCAATTTATAGGTTTTTGCCGCAGTTGTCATAAAGATGGAGTTCAGTACACATCTCAGCGGTTTACCCGTCATTAATTTCGATTCAGTAACTGTGAAAGATACCAATAAACCGAAACGTCACGGCCAATTGCTACCAAATACGATTCGCGCGGTTTTCTGTGGTCCATCAAATTGTGGGAAAACTAATGCCGTTCTGAGTCTCATAATTCATCCTAATGGTTTCAGGTTTTCGAATATTTATGTGTATTCAACGTCCCTCGATCAACCCAAATATTAATTTTTACTAAGTTTACTGGAACCTCTGGATGACATGAAGTATTATCCATTCTCAGAAAATGAGGAAGTTGTCTCGGTAGATAATGCAAAAGAGCATTCACTGTTCATATTCGACGATGTGGCATGCGAGAAACAAAATAATATCAAGGCATATTTTTGTATGGGGAGACATAAAAATGTTGACAGTTTTTATTTGTGTCAGTCATACGCTCGCATCCCAAAACATTTGGTGCGTGACAATGTCAATTTTCTCGTATTATTTAAAAAGGACGAAATGAATTTGAGACATATTTATAATGATCATGTGAACAAAAATATGTCATTCGAGATCTTCAAAGAATTGCGCTCAGCCTGTTGGAAAGACAATTATACTTTTCTAGTTATTGATAAAGATAGTGACGTTGATGGGGGTCGATATAGGAAAAATTTCGATTGTTTCATTCGAATAAATAACAGTTGTGGGAGGAAGAAGTAAACAGTTGTGAGATAGATTCCAGCGAGTCAACATGCCCCCCCACAAGGGTGAATTGTCCAAACAACAAGAGCTTTTACGTCAAATTTCCAATGCACGAAAAGCTATTCAACGAAAACATAACCTGTTGAAATTAGGCAGAGAGAATGTTGATGAAGCAATGAATGAATTTCTCAAACCCATTGTGAGACCGCTTCAGGAATTAGCCGCTCGAAATGCGAAATCATTCGATGACAGTAGACAAAAAATTGAATTGACTGATGATAGAAAGCAATCCATTGATTACAAGAATCAACGAAAACTCAGATATAGGAGTACCCCAAAGCAGATGTTGTCGCGTAGAGATGCCTCTGAAGACAGTTATGGGACTACAGCTGACGATTCTTCATTTGATTACACTTTGAATGAGACTATCATTCCATCCTTGGGAAATTCACATGATGCTACTATACTTCCAGCCATTGGCAGCTCACGCATTCTGAGTAAAAGTTCAAAGACCAGCACTGAAGAGATAGAGACAGAAGAAGATGCCAACACTCTTGCGGGGAAATATTTGGCACAAATCAACACAACAAAATGGGACAAGGCTTATGGTGTTCGCAAACTTACACATAATTTTATGATTGGAGACTCTCCCATATTTTTTGAGGATGAATTTATTAAAGTAAAAACCATGAAATACGCTTGTACTGAGGGATTATTGGAGCTTCTTTTCATGAAAAATCCTGATAACACTCTAATTAGTGAGAGTGATATTGATGCATATAAGAATATCATACTTGCAACTAATGGGCATCAAAAAAATTATAAATCTCGCGGAGGCATCCGAGAGCTGAATGGTGAGAAATATGATAAATATATTTCACATTTTGCTGGATCAAAGTACTCTGGCATGGGGCTTTTACCTACTTTCGTGAGAGCTCAGCGACTCAGCAGAGTAGACTACATTTATTGGGATGATCCAAATGAATTTGTGGACCATCTTCGATTACTAGTGGCATCCCAAATAGCTGGAAATCCGAGTCATGATAACGAAAGTATATCAATTATTGAAGAACTTCGCGAGGCGGGAATTATATATTAGGGTATGCATATTGCCATTTGTTGTCATTTGCGAAATGAGTGTTGACGTGTTTGGTCGCCACTTGACGTCTGATAGTGGCTGCCACAATTGAGGCCCATCTGGCGTTGGTTATAAACTTACTGCAGATGGTAATTATAATCTTCAGAATAAAAGGCTGAGTAATGTTGCAACACCAGTGGACCCGCACGATGCTGTAACTCTAGAGACTCTAAATATAAAAATTAACGAATTGCAAATTGATATAAAACGCAAGTGTGCGGATATTAAGAAAAGAATTTGTAGATTAATGAGACTAGTGGAGAGAATACCGCGTGATCCCAAAAATGTCGGAGAATAAATTGGATGTTGCGACAGAATTACATCGTCCAGCACGAAGAAATCCTCGGCGACGAGTCAGCATTCGTGATCTGGATGAAACATGGTAGGCAGATTTGATGGATATGACAGCTTACGCAAAGAGTAATAATGGAAATAGTTTTTTACTGACTGTAATTGACAATTTTTCCAAATATGCGTGGGCTGAGCCGATAAAAAGAAAAAATGCTCAGGATGTGACGAGAGCTATGAGTTCCATTCTCCAACGGGGACGTGTGCCGGAACATTTGCATGTTGATGGTGGGAAAGAATTCTACAATTCTGAATTTCAACCATTAATGAAAGAATATAATATCAATTTATATTCCACATTCAGTAATTTGAAGGCGTCCATATGTGAACGATTCAATCGAACATTGAAGAGTAAAATGTGGCTACAGTTCAGTTTGCGTGGAAATTACAAGTGGATTGATATGTTACCGGAGCTCATACGTGAATATAACCATAGAAAACATCGAAGTATTGGTATGAGGCCTGCTGATGTAACAACAGAAAATGCAAAAAAATTACGCCTTATTTACGCCGACTTTCGTGTGAACAGTAGAAGACCGAAATTTCGCGTGGGTGATAAAGGTTGTATAAGCAAAGCAAAACATGTTTTTGAGAAAAGATATACCCCCAATTGGACTACGGAAATATTCACGATTCGAGAAATTAATAACACCAATCCGATCACATATAAGCTAAAGGATTATAAAAATGAATTAATTAGTTGCAGTTTCTATGAGGAAGAATTACTGAAGACGAAACATCCAGATGTATATCTCGTAGAAAAAGTCTTGAAAAAAATGGAAACAGACATTATGTTAAATGGCTGGGATTCGATAGCAGTCATAACAGTTGGATAAATATTGAACAATTAAAAAAAATGGGGTTGGGGGGGTAGCGAGAACTATATCAGCTTCCACTCATCTTTAAAATCATCAGTTTATTAGTGTGTTTGTTGAGCTAGACAACATGTTCATGAAGGTTATTGTGTTACAAATCCTCGCGGTGACACTCGGTCAGGCTGNTTTACTACCTGTACAAAATGTATCCATATCCTACGGCCCAAGTGTTCGGCCACCGCCAAGGGTCAGCGTACATTCAACCTAGAGGCGACTACCTGCTGCTTAGTTAATATTATTATACCCTAGCACGCTCCGAGGACATTGCCGAATGCCTGTCTGTAGATAACAATCAGTATATTTGTAAACTAAAGTATTCATTCTACGATGCCACTTATCAACCGATTTGTAAGGCTGCAATGTTTATGACTGGTAGAAAACTGTCACCA
>NW_021680631.1:38785-42696 GCF_001412515.2 Diachasma alloeum
AAGATGAAACTGGTAGCATAGTCGTTGGGTGGATTAAAGAGACACATGTCTGAAAAATTTTATTGAATTAAAAAACTTTTTTTTTAACAAATTATTTTTCTATTTCTCCCATCCATTATCCTTTTACAAATTATTTACAATAATATTATTCTTAAAACCGTAAGGCAAGNAAATATTGAACAATTAAAAAAAATGGGGTTGGGGGGGTAGCGAGAACTATATCAGCTTCCACTCATCTTTAAAATCATCAGTTTATTAGTGTGTTTGTTGAGCTAGACAACATGTTCATGAAGGTTATTGTGTTACAAATCCTCGCGGTGACACTCGGTCAGGCTGTGGATTTCCTGAACACGGGACTTCATAGTCAAAGCGGGTTGCATTATGAAGTGGCAGGCACAGTGNGTATCTGTCGTATTTGGCAGGAGAATGCGCTTATCATCATGCCAACTCAGAGCTAGTGTAGTTTGATTGATGGTGAACACATCGTGTTTAATCGATCTAATGATATTCTGTGACATCCACACATTTTTGNCTTCATAGTCAAAGCGGGTTGCATTATGAAGTGGCAGGCACAGTGCGTTTCACCACTGCAGAGTGGCGTCTTGCAACTTATATTGACTTGAGAAAATTCATTTCTCCAAGACCGTTGGTGACACGAGAAATGCTGGAAAACATGAATCAAACATGTAAATACCATCCTGGGGATGGAAAATGTGTGACCGTTCTCCAAGCTGAAAATCTGTTGATGAAAGAGGANTCTAATCATATTCTGTGACATCCACACATTTTTATGTTGGTTCAAACAGGCGTTATAGTCTTCAAATGTAATACGTTTCAATGCTGATTTTTTCACTCCTTTGGCTCGCGATTTTTCTCGATCTTCATCAGACACTTTAAAACTATACAANTGGAAAACATGAATCAAACATGTAAATACCATCCTGGGGATGGAAAATGTGTGACCGTTCTCCAAGCTGAAAATCTGTTGATGAAAGAGGAGAATGTGGAAAAATATATCAATCAATTCCTCTTTTTCATGAATGAATCAATGAGTAATAAGAAATATGTACCCCTAGGATTTCTGGGGATAATTTTNTATCATTTTTCATAATTTCATAAATATCCTCTACTCTGAAATGATAAATAAGACTATCCGTGTCTGTGTACAATAGTTTTGCCCTATCCTTAAAAGTTTTTTTCACATAATTATAGTGAAAATCATAAATATATGTTTAGAAATATCTTGAATANAACAGCAGCAAGTCTCACAGCTCTTCATGATGCTATCAAGTTAATTGAGGACTTGGCCAAGAATGGAACTTTTTATGGACAACCGTATCATACTATGATGAATCGAATGAGAGATTGGTCTGATCATTTGACAATGGAATTGGATAATTATCAATATACTTTGCAGACAATCATTGACGCTGTATATTTAGCGAAGGTGGGTGTGATTCACCCGGAATTATTCACATACGAGATACTTGAGAATGCTGTCAATCATTTTATTACAACAAATCAGGACCGATCATTGGTTTTTCCTCTGTCGAGTGAACAATTGCACTCCGAGAAATTAATGAAAATTTCCAAGACAAATGTTGGTTTTGAGGAGGGAAAATTNTTCGGCTCATTTGGATTATTACCAAATCTTTATCGAAAATAATACTACTATGAAAGTTGGGTTTTTATATCCAACTCTCAGCACCCCATCGTCCATCCCAACTTGATAAGAGTTTCACATCACGATGTTTCCTGACATTTTCCATTGTTTTTCCGAAAACCGCGTTATTCATCAATTTATAAAAAATTTTTTCGAAGTCATTCAGAGAATTTTTTCGATAATTAGTATTTAAATCAATATAATTTTTTAACCACGAGTTTTGAGAAAACTTCAAGATTCTATGAATTTTAGTGATTTTTAAGCCCAAACTACAATATTGTTTGAGATTTTTATAATGAATGACATAATTTTTTTTGGAGTTCAACGTGGTCAATAACTTTGGTAACTTGGCCTGACCGTTGGGAGGGATTATGTANTTAAGCCCAAACTACAATATTGTTTGAGATTTTTATAATGAATGACATAATTTTTTTTGGAGTTCAACGTGGTTAATAATTTTGGTAACTTGGCCTGACCGTTTGGAGGGATTATGTGTTCCGGGCACAATGGTAAATCTTTATGCTCTTCATGCAATTCCTGCGGGTATTCCAGATCAACCTCCAGGATGTATCCAGTCTCTGAGTCATCTGGAATGTTCAGGATGTTGAGGGATGACCAATCTTCCATCCAACAGAAATTCCCACTCGGCAAATGATGACTCATTGCTGCTCCATATAAGTTATTCACATCTAGATACATCAAATATGATTTCTCTTCCTCTGGGTTAAACTCATTAACACCCATGTAGGGGTTATTAGCCTTTCCATATCGGTTAGAACACTGCGACAGTCCTCCTCGAATGCCTTTCCAATGAAAAGGAACCTCTCAGGGTCTTCAAATAATTCCAGTTGAACTCCAGTGATTTTTATCATTGCATCAAAAGCCAGTCCTGGTGGTGTATAATAATGAAGAGGATCTAAGTTGTATGCGGTCAAACAACTCTCTCGAAAATTTTCGAAAATATCTGCTAGCAACAATACGTCGGTTTTCAGATATAAATCCGCATATTCACCGAGTGTTCTGATGCTGAAATTTCTCCACACATCACATGCATGGTTGTAATCTTTATCGGATATGTGCTCATCATTCAGTCGAGAATAAAACTCTTCTTTCCGTGGTAATTGTTGTACACTTAATTTCTCCCATGTATCCAAGTATTCGTATGGGAAAACTCCTTTGCCTACATCCAGTTCGAATTTTCGTTTTTGAAAGTAATGACTGGCGGTGATTACTTTTTTTTCATCTTCTAAATATGAAGAAAGTTTATCGATACGGCTTGCCATAAAACAAAATGAGTCAATGAATCTCAAGTGGACTCTTGTTCATTCGACCGATTTCGTAAAAGAAACGTATTTCTCTTTAGTAATTGGGAGTAATGTCAGAGAGCCCTCGAATTGTCTCGCAAGGGACTTAATGAAAAAGTGCAAGTCATAACCTGACAAATTGTGGAAAACTGCAGGGATTACACACGATTCTGTGTAATTCAGGTTACAACCGGGATGAGCTGCTCCGCGATATTTTCCCGTAAAGTGGCAATGGTCCCGATGTTTCACTGCTTTTTCGGTGAATGCCCTGCCACAAATATGATATGTTTTAGCTGCATTATAGGCTCGCTCCATCTCGAAAGTCAAGTTCATGGGCTCATTTCTCTGTAATTCAGCATCAACTTTTATAGCTAAAATACGTAGCTGCTCAATAAACCACTCTACACAGTCTTTTCAACGATAAATAGAGAGTTCCGATTTTGAGTTATCACAGCTACATTTCACATAAAATGCAACACTGAATGGTACATGATTTTGGTATATTTTGGTATTTACATGATTGTCATCGGACACTTTTTCCAATAAACACTCAGTATCAGCGTATACAACAAATGGAACAGTCAGTCGATTTTTGAAATTTTGAAATTTTAAATATTTTTCACCACGATGAGGAAAAATCATTCGACACTTATTGATTGATATACAATCGACCCTATGATCAGTGTAGGCCTCTTTTTTGAAAAAGTGACACAAACACCTGTCACATATGAGTGTTTTACGTTTAACTTTTGATATTTGTGTACCAACTAAACGAGACAGATTCGAGATCCATGTGTAGTGATGAATTCTTTCCTGTTCACCATCGAGGATGTCTTCTTTTTCAATCATGAGAAGGTGAATTGTTCTTTCTTCCTCTTGCAGTGTGGCTGGAAGATTTTTGCTCAAATAAAGGGGCACAATCCATTTTTTCTCTGATTCTTCGT
>NW_021680631.1:42844-52269 GCF_001412515.2 Diachasma alloeum
GGACCATAAAAAGCAGTAGGCATCGTCTTTATTTTGAACGTTCACAACAGCAAGTTTCTTTTTAATCCATTCAGGTATTTCAACGAAAGCTGGATCCTCCGCGCAATGGATTATATTTATTTATGTTCACTTCTAAAGTAATTACGTCAACTGATCTCCAGCCAGAGTCTCTTTCCTGGAACTCATCTGCTTTCATTAGAAGTTTTTCTCTTATGTGTTCATCAAACCACTGCCTAATATCAGTTGAATCAAGAATTATTTCATTCTTGGTACTGAAATATTTTTCTTCTTCAATGAGATGTTCATCTCTATTAATTTCATATTTACACGTTAACACTACATTCACTTTCAAACTTCCTTCTTGTTTCAATGCATTTTTCAAACGTACACAGAGCATTCGTCTAGCATCATCTAAAAATTTGGGTACGTCTGGATTTTTCACGTTAATAATCACTCCTGTTCTCATACGACCCTCAAAAACACTTTGTAAGTCTTCCCATCGGACTCTATCAGTTAAATTACCCCTTAAGTCTCCTCCTATCACTTCCAAGTTTCTGAATCTTGCGTAGAACGCTTTCCGTCGTCCTAACATATGAGTTAAACGTCTTTTCTCACTATGACTCGCACTCCTCTTCAATAATGGATTAATTTCTTTCGAATGTCCTCTGATGTGATTAAGCCATTGTGGAATTTCCCTGGGTCTCCTATTCGTTTTCACTATTTCATACGCATCCTCCAATGAACTCAATAATTTTTCACACGCGTTAGGATCTATGTTGTGCATGATAAAGACGCTAAAGAACTAGCGGAAAATCAAGGTGAAATTTGTTTATATAGATACATGTGTGGGTGTGCGTACGCTTGTACACTCGGTAAAATCTTACGTGATTGGTTGAAAAAGAATCATGTGACTCATGGAAAATTATTAACAAAATAGCAACATTTTTTGTTCGTGGAAAAAAAATAGCTGAAAAATGTCCTGAATAACATTTAATCTTTGCGGTGCGATAAGCCATCAAAGGGTCCGAAAACTCTGCGCCAGTTTGTCAAACATCATGTTCTTAGGGTTGTCAGTACAACGTGCATTCCCAGGTAAACCGAAAAATTCTATGTAAACAAAAGATTGCGTTGGGACATCTTCCAATACATTTCCATCCTTCTGTAAAATCTTACGTGATTGGTTGAAAAAGAATCATGTGACTCATGGAAAATTATTAACAAAATAGCAACATTTTTTGTTCGTGGAAAAAAAATAGCTGAAAAATGTCCTGAATAACATTTAATCTTTGCGGTGCGATAAGCCATCAAAGGGTCCGAAAACTCTGCGCCAGTTTGTCAAACATCATGTTCTTAGGGTTGTCAGTACAACGTGCATTCCCAGGTAAACCGAAAAATTCTATGTAAACAAAAGATTGCGTTGGGACATCTTCCAATACATTTCCATCCTTCTGTAAAATCTTACGTGATTGGTTGAAAAAGAATCATGTGACTCATGGAAAATTATTAACAAAATAGCAACATTTCTTGTTCGTGGGAAAAGGAAATAGCTGAAAAATGTCCTGGATAACATTTAATCTTTGCGGTGCGATAAGACATCAAGGGGTCCGAAAACTCTGCGCCAGTTTGTCAAACATCATGTTCTTAGGGTTGTCAGTACAACGTGCATTCCCAGGTAAACCGAAAAATTCTATGTAAACAAAAGATTGCGTTGGGACATCTTCCAATACATTTCCATCCTTCTGTAAAATCTTACGTGATTGGTTGAAAAAGAATCATGTGACTCATGGAAAATTATTAACAAAATAGCAACATTTCTTGTTCGTGGGAAAAGGAAATAGCTGAAAAATGTCCTGGATAACATTTAATCTTTGCGGTGCGATAAGACATCAAGGGGTCCGAAAACTCTGCTGTAAAATTTGTCGCGGACTATGCCAGATTGGTAGGGGTACCTAAGTTTTTGGATGTCTGATCCTCTGCCTTTGAAGATATACATACTCCCTCCCCTCCTGAACTCTTCTTTTCAAAATAAATATTTACATATTGATATCGTTATCAACAGTAATTTCACACGAAATGAAATCCCAGCCCAGCGGGTGCCGTTATCCACGGCTCTGCGCCTCCGGCTCGCTGGTGCACTTCGAGTCGTCGAGCCTCGTATAACGTGTTTAGTCTCTGTGCGCCGCCTCCAGTCGTCTGTGTAGTTCGGCTCTGAAGACAGCTCGTCTGCCGCTGAGTGACCGTGCCCTGCGCACTTTGTACCAGGCCTCCAGTGCTCGCCATTAGTGGGGCGGGTGTTGGCTCGAAATCCAGGCTGGTCGTATCATGCTGGGCATCCCAATGCGTGGGCAACCCTCTGCGGTGACGCTCATATCGAATGGTGCGGTCCGCTACCCCCAGCCAGTGTCCGTTCACCTGAATCCGCTGATTGTGCATCCTGTGAATGAGCTCGAACGTCGGTACTCCCAGTATGGCCTCGCTGATCTGATCCTCTGGAACGTGATCATCGATCAGTCCGGTCGTAGCCACGGTTCTATCCATGGCTCTTATCACTGGTGGTGAAGGGATTGATAGGGATGGGAAGAAGGAAATGACCGAGCGGCCGAATAATGAGCCCCTCGGAAGTAAATTTACGAAAAACCCACCCCTCAACTATTTCCAAAACACACCAATAATCAGGCGATGATAATTCTGTGGGTCGCAATAAATGCCAATAATTGAAGAAAAAAAGGAAGAAAGAAAAGAAAGAAATATTGCTCGGTCCTTTGGTCGCTTTGTTTTGAGCGATTACTGGTTTCTCTCCAACGCTTCCCGATATTGAGGAAAAAAAAGGTATCGATACCCAGGAGAAACAACAAGTTCGGTATGAACCTGTTATCAACTGTCTACATCTTGTAATTCTCCGATAATGTAGGTGTATTAGCGTGCACTGCCGCAACTCGCCAACTATTAAGAATTGCCGATGCTGCGCGCGCGATCGCGGATGCTAATCCCCCACACGACGCCGCTATTCCCCCGGGTCCCCTCGGACAGCGGTAGGCTCGAAGTGAGAGGAAGCGTAGTCCAACTTACTATCTTCCTACGAGCGCGAGCTTCTCCAATGCTATATTCCAAACTCCTCAAAAATCGAAAGAAACTTTCAATGAATGTCCTAATTCGATATCTATGTATGAGACAGCTTAAAATCATTGAGTTTAGGTTGGTGGTTGTCATAATGACTGTAAATTCCAAGCTCTCCGAAAGATTCTGACTCAAAATCGAAGTTGATCCGTAAAAATATCAAACTTCAAGTCAAGAGTCTCTGATGACTCGTTTCGGTGAAGCGAATAGGTTAGGATGCGTGTTGTGACATTCTCAGGTATTTTCACTTAAATGCGCGACAATGTGGAAAGGTGCGTACAGTGACTACAAGTGACCCTCGACGTAATAACTCTAAACTCGTGAATTATCAAATGTATTTAATGCGACTATGGCCGAACACTCGATTTCTCTCTCAGCTTCTCTGCTCAGCTTAGCTTCCTCTTATGCCGAAACACGAGTGCAGGGCCCCAACTTACTAATTTGTTGTCGCTAGGGCTCATGTACACTGATATCCTACTTCTGAGGACCAGGAGTGGGATTCAGGGATCAGTAACCGCGAGAAGAATAAGCCGTAATCTCGATTAACCCAGAGCGACAGAAGTATATTTACCGAAATAAAGCAGATAATAAAATAAAATGAACAAACGTAATAATCTAGATAGAGTTTCAATATCCGTAAACTAAACAAAGTAAAGTAAAAACAAAAGAAAAATATATGGATCCAATCAATGGATGACTCCGGTTATTAATTCCAGGCCACAGAGAATTTTAAAAATAAATCAAAAATGAATTGTCGGACCTCTAAGTCGCTCTGATCTCAGTTCCTTTAACTTAATCCTTACAATGTATTAATTAACAATCGATATCAAATATTATAGTGTCCGGTCCTACGCATAGAGCTCTTCTAATACCTGAGGGAATTTCCCTTAATACTGTCAGACTCGCTCAGAGTATTAGATTATTCGAATGAAAATCACTTAATCTAAGAGAAGAAGACGAAGTGAACTTATCGTGACTCTAACAATTCTAGGCTCTGGCTCGACCGGGAAATTAAAGACTCGATAGAATTTAATTTATCCAAGGAGAGAGCTCTTTGACAAAATCTCCTTCTAATTCCCCAGGCCGATAACCTCGTGAGCACTGCTCTCCCCTAAATACCTAGATCGACTCTATATTTAAAACGACCGATGCCAATAAATCGATCTCTCCTCCCAGAAGGTATTTGAAAAGATATTCGCCTATGAGGAACCACGAAAGGTACTTTAACCCTCGAAATTCACGACAAAAACCCTGATCTCCCTAATGGTGTCGGTCGCGCCCGCGTGGCAGCGACTGAGACACTTTAAATTCTTCACTTTTCTACCGACACCTCAACGATAATTTCTCCCTCAAGGAGGAGGGCAGACGGCCCTACGACCCCTTCCAATATATATTATATTACAAAAATTACAATAATACCAAATAGAAATAAACTAAAAAATAATAATATGGCTTTGATTAACTCAAATAAAAAAAAAGAATAAATGATATAATTCAGCTAGTCGCTCAATTTTATTTCCGTTCGTGGAGCATCCATTCACCACTATTTGAATGAGAAACTATTTGAAAGGAGAAGGAGAATTATAGGACTCAAATGGGAGGTAGTCCGTGGTGTCCAGTGACTGGAGGGTTGAACCTGATGAGGGAGGTTTCTCTGGGCGCCATTTTTGTGCATGAGGTTGCATAAAGATAATAATATAATGGGGTAAACGGAAGAAAGAAAAATCAAACGGAGCAATGTCATTGTTGCGAATAATGGGAGGGGAGTAAACACTACTAATACAACAAAAAAAACGAAAGGGAGATCTGGATTCCGAAACAATCATGGAGACGGAAGATGTCTAGGGGTAAGGCTCCAGGTAAGGTGACGACACTTGGGGCAAGTGACGACGTCGTAATCCCACTTTCCACAGAAGTAACAACGTCGCCTCTTGATGGGACACTGTTTGGCCTCATGGCTCTTGCGGTTGCACTTGCGACAACCGGTGTAGTACAAAGGAAAGTCGAAGGGGAAGGGACTGAATTGGCGATAACCTGGGGATCTGAGGGGGTGGGGATTGGAGCGATTGTACTCGGCTGGGGCAATGTCTCAGGGAGATAAGGCACCGAGGATAGGGGGTCGAGGGATGCTGAAGGACATCAGTCCTGGGATTTTGACTGCAGGGGTGACTGTCATGGACTGAGGGGGGACGTTTGGGGTGTTTGAGGCGTCGTTTACCAACGGTGTTGTTGGGGGGGTTAGTTCGGGGGATATCATGGGATAGGGTGAGTTCACGATGGGGGATTTTCCTGGACTTGTGAGGTGATCAGGAGGGTTCTCTGGGGCTGAGGATCCGGTGATCATGGTGGTTGGGGGATCACTCGTTGCGGGGTCTGAGTCTTGTGGCGATGGGCTGTAGATCTCGGAGGTTGGTGATGGGGGTAGGGGGATGTCTGCGGGGTCTACCTCGCGGACGTCGAATGGGCTGAGAGGTATCGTGGTTTCCATGGTGGTGGGGGGGGGGAGGTTCCAAGAGCATTGAGGTCTCTGTCGGGCTCTTCGGGCGGGTTCTGGACTCTCTGCTCATCTCCTCCCAGGTGGTTCTCAGCATTTCCTGAGTCTGGAGCAGAGCGGCAGTCGGTTTTGGGTGTGGACGTAGGCTCTCTCCCTGAGGCACTCTGTAAGGGCCTCTCCAGAGGCGAGTTCTTCCGCTGATTGGCATCTTCTAGGGTATCTAGGGATGGTCGAGGGTGAAAAGATCTAAGGTCATTAATGTGAATTTTGTCAGTTCGGTTCCCGTTAGGGTCTTCAAGATCATACATAACAGGGGGAATTACATTTACAATCACATAGGTTCCATCATATTTTGGGGGCTAATTTCGAGACAAAATACGTCGCAGCTTGGGAGAGGGGGCGGTATTTTCTCAAAACTAAATCTCCTCGTGCAAAGCTCCGATCAGATCGATTTTTATCATAATGAGAAGCTTGTTTGACGAAAGCTCCTCCCATACATTTCCTAGCCAGATCGTAAAAGTGGGTCATGCATTCCAATCGATTTTTCCAAGGTCCAATGGGGACAGGGTCTGCGGGAGTAGGGTCGGAGAGAGGTACTGCAATAGCATTGGGGGGACGTGGAACTCTTCCCATATTTAAAAACGCGGGGGATACTCCTAGGGACGTATGAACTGACGTGTTGAGGGCAAAGGCGAGTTCAGGGACATGTTGCTCCCAGTCTCGGTGGTTTTCCTCGGCATAAATACCCATCATTGGCTTGAGGGATCGATTAACTCGTTCCACGGGGTTTGATTGGGGGTGATAGGGAGGGGTTGTGAGGTGCTTGATGTCTAATAGGGCCAAAGGTTTCGCGAGATCCTTACCACCGAAATCAGGACCTCAGTCACTGAGGAAAAATTGGGGTTTTCTCCATCTCAAAATTACGGATTCATACAACACTTTCCAAATTGATTTAGCGGTGGCTTTTCTAAGGAGCTTAATCTCCACGTACCGAGTGAATAGATCTTCGCGGACGAAGAGGAATTGATGTTGATTATGACTGCGGGAGGGGAATGGGCCCATGATGTCACCGGCGACCATAGACCAGGATGGTGGTTTTTCGCACATTAATCCACGAGGACCAATTTGAGGGGCTTTATATCATTGACAATTGGGGCACGATCGAATGAATTTTGCGACGTCATTGTATATTCCGGACCAGTAAAAATATAGGCATACGCGATGATACGTTTTATCTATCTCACCGTGGGCTGCATAGGGACTGTCGTGGGCATCTCGTATGACTTCGTGTCGAAAAGCCGGGAATAAAATGGTTTTCCATCGATTTAGGTCGGGGAGAGTGGGATAAATTCGAGGGCAGGGTCGGAGAATGTCTTTATGTACAGTCCAGTCAGGGTATTTTGAGAGATTGTTCAGGACGTCGGATTTTTTCTTCTGGTACCATCGATCGGGGGAGGATTGGATGATATGGAGGACAGCTAGGGTATTCGGGCAGACTCTAGAAAGGACGTCGGGAACTACGTGGAAGGCTCCTTTGCGGTAAACAATGGCGGGGTTATAGGATTGCAGTTCTAAAGCCCATCGAGCAACTCTACCTGTGGCGTTTTTTAAATTGAGAAGCCATTCCAAACTGGCGTGATCGGTAATTACTCGGAATTCACTCCCCTCGATGTAAGGGCGGAATTTGCGAGTAGCCCAAAATACGGCTAAATATTCTCTCTCTGTGACCGTCCAATTTTTCTCTGCGGTGGTGAGAATACGGCTGGCGAAACAAATGGGGTGGTCATGGCCGGGGGCTGAGTTTGGTGGAGCGTGATCTGATCCGAACTCTGTTTCTTGGGTCAAAACGGCTCCAATGGCGTAGTCGCTAGAGCGTCAGTCTGTAAGGTAAAAGGTTGCTCAAAGTTGGGGCGGGCTAATACAGGGGTCGTAATAAGGGATGATTTTAATTTTTTGAACGCGGCGGTATGATCATCCGTCCATTCCCAAGATTTATCCTTCTTGCGGAGTCCTTTGTCTTCGGAGAGGGTGGGGAGGAAGCGAGCATACCAACCAACCATTCCAAGGAAGCGTTGAAACTCTTTGACATTACTGGGTTAGGGGTAATTAGTAATTGGGGCAATTCTATCGGGGTCAGCAGCTTCGGGGGTCAACAAATATTCGAGGAATTCGAGTCTGTCACATAAAAATTCACATTTATCGGCGTTTATTGTGAGGCTATTCTCCTGTAAACGGTTGATGAGGTGGGAAATAAACCATTTATGCTCGTCAAGGGTGCGGGTGAAGATGAGAAAATCGTCGGCGTATTTTCTGACTTTGTTGGACCACTGGGTAGGGATAGTCATGTCTGTAGCATCTGAAACATGGCAGGTCCGTTCTTCAGTGCAAGGGGCATATGTTTGTATTGGACGAGTTCGGGGGAAGTCCAGGGACTGCGAATGCAGTTTTCTCTTTATTTTCTTCGTCTAGGGGGATATGATGGAATGCTTGACTGACGTCAATCTTTGAAACATAGACAGCTTCATGAGCACAGTCAAGTAAATCTTCTAGGCTCTGCATGGGAAGGGGTTGGTGTTTGGTGACGGAGTTTAAAGGACGATAATCGATGAACATTCGATAATCGCTGTCTTGTCTTCGGACGAGCACTGGCCAACTGCACCAGTTACTCTAAGAGGGTTCTATGATGTCAGCTTTTAAAAGTTTCATGGCCTTCTCTTGAGCTATTTTCAACATTTGTAGGGCTACTAATTGGGGGGTGGCCTTGTGTATCAATGTGCATGGTGAGGAGTGGGCAAACATTCGCGATCTCGGGGGCAGGGTTTATCCAACTCTTAAATTCATCTTGGAGAGTTTTCAACTCGTCAGATGGGATTACAGCTAATTGCGCTAAGGTACATGGGGGGGGGGATTCTCTAGATCGAGGGGCTTTGGGGGAGGAATCGATCCATCGAGAGGGTGCCAGACTGTCAGTGGGCGGGCTGTAATCTCTAAAAGGGGTTCATCGGATTTATTGCGGTATTCGTGAAGGCATTCCAGGGTGAATTCCAACTTTTTCAGTACATCCATGCGTAGGATGCAATCGTAGGCTACCGCATTGGTCAAACGGAAGAGGATGAGAGTGGTTTTCTCGCCGAGTGTTAAACTCATGACACCTTCAAGAAGCTTGGTTTCTGCGTCTCCTAAGGTAACTTCTTCACCTGTGGAGACTGCAAATGATTTTAAGGGAGGATCGACATTTGTGTTAATGAAGGATTTATTGGCACCTGAGTCGATTAGGGTTCGGATCTTGCGGCCGCCTAGATCGATCGCGACGAAGTATCGATTTTCTAGGAGATTTTCGTATGCGACGGTGAGAAAATCGTCATAGGGTATATAATCAAGGTTCTTCAGATCATTCAACATGATCGTGATTAATTCAGGGGGTATTTCGTCGGGGGGATTGTCTCGATGTGGGAGTACCTCGTCAAAATTGGGATGAACTGATTTTTTGGGGGTTGATTGGGAAGAACTGGAGGTTGCGGGTCTCTGTGGAGCGGCATGGACATCCGCTTGTGCTGTAAATGTCGCGGGTGAACGGGTACCATCACTGGGTTTGGGGTTAGAAGTGAATTCACCGGCGGCAGGTGCAGGAGGGGATGAGGATACAGTCGTGGGGACTTCTAGTGCCAATTTATCTGATTTCACCGTTGTCTGAAAATTAGTGGGGGCTTTACGTACACGTGGGGGTTGCGATCCGAACCGGTGCGGTCCTTGATTCGACTGGAGTATAGTTATGCTGTGATTTTGTCGAGCTCGAGAACGCGGGGGGGGGGGG
>NW_021680631.1:52313-87211 GCF_001412515.2 Diachasma alloeum
ATTTTGCGCCCCCCCCCGCCCGCTCTTTCGTTTCCCTGAGAGGAATACTGGGGGTATGATTGCTGTTCGGATGAGTGCAATTGTGGGTTGGTTCTTTAGTTTTGAGAATATTGAGTGGATTGCGGGGGTTAGGAGGATCTCTGGTGGAGGAGAGTGGGTCCATTCTGACGGGTCCAGTTCTGGGATCGGCGGGGGGATGATTCTCTGGGGGTGGAAGAGGACATTCTCTGACAAAATGATCTGTAGATTTGCATCTGAAGCAAGTCATGGGTGTCGCAGAGTTGAGAGTTTGGTGTGCTGGGGTGTAGCGTCTCGCTACACACACACCAACGCGTAACACCCGCACAGATACGACAACGCTGAGAGACGACTGGACATCGGTGACATCATCGCGCTCTATCACGCGCCCAGTATAAAATACCTCTCGCTCGCACCTATTATCACGCGTATCCAAATTCTCATCTTACGCGATTTATTATAGTCAGTAGAGTCTAACACTGACCTCCGATCAGATCACTTTGATTATTCTTTCTCTTTTGTATATATATTCTAAACGTCTTGATTAAACTGTAATTTAAATACTAATTACATTTGTTAGTGAATTGTTACATCCCTCAACAACCTCAATTCCTACAGGGGGAGGGGGCCGTTGCAAGTGGAGGCTCAATAGCGATGGAATGAAGTTTTGCGGGGTGTTACGAGAGGGAGAGCTACTACCTTGTGTGACTGCAGCGAAACTGTAACGTGTTGAGTCCTGTTGGAGAGGGGGTGGTGGTGAGTTGGGTCCAGAGTAGGCTCGAGGGGATGCGTATGGGTTCAGTTCAAATTGTGCTGGGGGGACATTGGTGGCTCTAAAGGGCTGTGCTCCTAATGCGTGATTGTGGGAGGATGATTTCTTGTTTTTCGAAGTAGGGGGTGCAAAAGCGAAGGCAGGAACGTCGCATTCCTCCGCAGGGGGAGGGGGACGATCATACATAGCTTTCCTTATCACTAGTTCGGCTTCATGGGCCTCGTCTAGGAGTTGAGCGTAGAACGTGAATTTCTTGCGCTGGATTTTCTCTGCGTAACGGGGGTGTAACTGAGTGTGTACGATATCTAACTGTCTCTGAAGGGGCGGAGGGGGATGGAGATTGTCGAACAGTTCGCGGATACAAATGATGTAATCGCGTATTGTTTCTTCAGCAGCTTCGGTACGACGGAGAATATCCTGCCAGATACTCTGTTCTCGTCCCGGAGGGCAAAACATGGCTTTCAACGAGCGAACAAACTCGTCATAAGAAGATAAATGGCGACGTTGTGTTCGATACCAAATGTGAGCATTTCCCCGAAAGGCACATCCAAGGGCTCGAAGGATCTCTTCTTCTGTCAGATTGTGTAGTGCACAACAATCATCGATTCTGTCGAGAAAATTGTACGGGTCTTCTTCTTTGGCTCCCGAGAAAAAGATCCCATCTTTCTTGAACACGTGGGTGAGCTTCAATTCACGGTTGGAAGGGTTTACCGAGGTCTGATCTCGGAACATCGTAGTTCGATGATACGATTGGGGGGCTTGGTACCTGCCGGGGGGATTCAAAGGGGTTGACGCTGGCAAACCGGCCACCAGTGGTGGTTGAGGGGGCGGCTGCAGTGGTCTAGAGGGAATCTGAGGATAAGCAGCAGTGACTGCGACGGTAAGCGGTGGGGGGTAGTCTCTGGGAGGGTTTGCCGTTCGGTCTTGGCCTTGAACCGGGTGAAATATGGGCATTTCAACACGATAAGATGACTGGGGCTGAGAACTGTGGGGATGGGCTGCTGAAGGGACAGGGTTCAATAAATTGGAGTCAGGCGCTCTAGAGGTTGCGGGTTGTTGGATCCGAGAGTTCAGGAGGGGATTCAGTGGGGATCCGTGCGTCTGAGGGGTATGATGGGCCCCAAGGGGGAGGAATTGATAGTTGCAGCTAGGGGTTGTTAGAAACTTACTCGGTGCGGATGAGTAGTGTATTTAGCCTCATTTATACTCATCTGTGATGATTGATTGCTGTCTATCTCCGACTGTTTGAAACTGAGGGGATCTTGAAAGTTTCCGAAGATTTGTCCGGTCTTCAGATTGGCCGAGGGGCGATATACGAAAGAACCGTCAGACTCAGGGGTAATTTGGAAACCGACAGTCATGAGGCGAAGTTTCATCGTATCGACTTCTTCATCCCAATGGGCCGCGTTGGGACCAAATTCCTTGCGCAGTTCGAATCGTGAGAATCGGTCTCGCAAGATTTCATGTGATCCTTGATTACAGATTCCCATTGAATCTAAAATTATGAGTTGGTCGCGAGGGTAAAGGGCATCATAGCGTTGTTGAAGGGTCAAGAACTGCCTGTAAATAACTGCTGGATCAGGGGCATTAGAGGACTCGGGGGGGGGGATTAGTAGAGGTACTGGGGGTAATACTTGCAATAGAGGTTGTTTGGGTTGTTGTAGTCATTGTCATCTGGGTGATGGTGGATACGTTAGCAGGGGATTGTGTGGAAATTGCTGCATTAGCAAATGCAGGATCCGCGGGAGCGCATGTGCTGGGGAGGATATTATTACTCGCGTTGGGCTTAGTTACGGGTAGGGGTGGGGTCTCTGTAACAGGGGTGCCATTGCCACTGGTGATGTCGGTCATGTTGTCGAAAATTATTGGCAACAGTGAACCGAGCACTTAAGTGAATTGGGGACTTAATATTGCCACAAGTAAAAGGAGATATTGTAAAGTGTTCAACAACAAAACAAAATTCAGAAATTTTCGCAAAGTTGCAGGTCCAACAATGTTTTACCTTCGGGGTGAGTAGTTGTTGTTCGGGGTCAAGGGGAGGAGGAGTCCTAACAATCAGAACAATTTCTCAACGGATGTTCAATCCCACGCCCAAAAAAAACGAAAGAAACGAAATCTCCCACTCCAAAATTGACCGAGACTTTACCGAACACAGTGAAAACAGGAAAATGATAATAATAATAATGAAGGAAAATTCAATACACGATTGAATCCCCAAATTAAAAAATTAAAAATTCAATTCGAAAGGAACACCCGGTGTGTACGGAAATATTACGCGCGGGACATCCGGTGGATACGATACCTGACAGCGATACCAACGCGGTAAAAGGGGAATCACGGGGAGAGGGATACGTTGCACCCGGTAGACGCAGTTGTGCGGGAAGACGGGAGAGGGACAGAGGGATTAACTCGGGAGAAAAATGTTCGAGGGGAGAAAAATATTCGAGAGGAGAAAATATTCGAACATGAAATTGAGCGACTGCGTTGGCCTTGAAGGACAGAACCACAACAATTCAAATAAAAGATGATATAATCCCACAACAGTGAGCCACGTACAATGGGAAAGGAATGCAAACTGTGGAAGGGAATTCTAGGGGAATGGGCATGGCCAGGCTACTTTTGTACACGCCAAAATTGGGGATGATTCTAATCATAAAAAAGAGGGAAGAAGCTAGTGGGTCTAGGGGGAGGTCCTTCAGAAAAAATACATACAGCATGAAATGTTTAATGATCAGAAAAGGGGCAGAATGGGTCGTTGGGTCACCGTTGTGCGGAAATTATGCAAGAGAGAATATTCATGGCATGGAAGGAGACGGATCAGGTACTCACGACCACGTGTGATGGCTTCAACAGGCGGCGGATGTGCGATAATGCAGGTTGTTTCCGCCAAGACGGGTCTTTTTCTCCGGTTTCAGATGGTACCAAATGGACTGGATTCAATATATCTTTGATCACGTAACTAATTTTACTCAACAGATAGAAATATGGGCACGTGTTCGCTATAGTGACTGCTGTAGCCCGAGTGAGTGGTCTTTCTCTTCTTTCTCCCATTCTTCTTCTTCGCGCTTATTCGCACTTCTTTTCCAGTGAATTCGTGATAGATCGGCGCCAATCAGAGATCTTCGCAGGGGGTCGAGGTGACGTCTCAGGATCGTGTCATGCGTGACGTTCGAGGGTTATCGAGTCATTCGTGTCCTTTGCAAGGGTTCTTCCGAAGGGGGTGAGCTCCTCAAAGAGCAGATGAGTGGGCCGGCTATGATCAGAATTCCCGAGTAGTGTTATCTCTGCTTCACGGGGAGGGGGTAAAAAGGAGAATAAAGAGAGATGCTTGAGATAGCCAACGGTGGACAACTCAGTATTTTAGGGGGAGGTAAATTGGTGGAAAAAATTAACGTGACATCGTCACAATATTTGAAAAAAAAATTTAAAAATGGAAAAGCTAAGGTATGCGACCAAAAACGGTGACAATTTTCGTTACGCCGGGATTTTTTAAAAGGGATGTCCCGGTGACATCCCGTTATCCCGTTGAGTGTACGTTGCTGATCGCCAAAGTTGGGCTGAAATGCTCCTGCTCCCTGGCTTAGGCGTTTCGTGGGATGATTGGAATCAGTAGAGTAGTTGGAAGGCCCTGTAGATGAACCTAACCCAGTTGTCTACAGGGATTGCCATGGGTTACTTTCGGTTTTGTTTTTACGCTTTCGATTAAGGTGATCCCTCAATAATTCCCGGGAGAGCGACAGTGAGGAAAAATGCACTCAGATGAAAAGTGCATTCGTGTAAAGAAAAGGTGAATACCTGCCTATATTTTTCCCGTTCCGAGCTCTCTTATCGTCAAAAAGAATAATTTCCGTTCAAAACTAATTCATGGTGATTTCTCACTTGTGGAAATAAAAGTTACCTCAAGGTAAAACTAATTTATGTAAAACTATCAAAGCTAACTGCATAGTTTAGCTAAAACTCCGTACATTTAAATTGAATCTACCTCCCTGCGTGCCAGTTTCTACCCACCGCAACATTGATTCTCCAACGGCAAGTTACGCGGTGCACCAGTCGCCTGCCAGCTAAGAATCACGGGTCAAAGCGGGAGAGAGTCGTCGATTAGCTCTTAGCCCCGTAGGCTATGGGGCCGTAGCTTAGCACAAATGAACTGGAGGAGGGAAAGACGCTGAGAGGAATACCTCGTGGGCACATCGATGGAGAAAAATGGTAAGGAATCCCTCCGATACCGAATGCACACTCCCGGAAAGGACATAGTGCAATGATTCGACCAAAACGTAGGGAAATCGACGGGAGAAAAGTGCACATTGTTTTTCCAGAGCGAATGTCGCCATCGTGCCCTCTTCAACAAGAAGGAATCGTGGAACAATGAATGCACCACTCCAGTGCGTAATTGGTTCACGAATATTTTCCAGAGTTGTGGCGAACGTGGTATGTTATTTTAGTGGTGAAATGATTAATAAAATAGGAATTATGATGGAGCCATGCTCTTCACGTTTCGTGGGCAAAGCTGTGGTGATGCATCCATGGTAATTCCTTATTCGAGCGAAACGACGCCTCGATTCAGCTCGATAAAACTTTCTCATCATTTTATCAAAATAACATAAGACTTCTCATCGAGTAGCAGCTCGTCAGCCCCAGACTTCAAGACGACGCCACGACGTTTCAGAGAGAGGATGAACTCCAGGATGGTGAAACAAGAGCACCTTGATGGTGCTAATTGCCTTCTCTAGAGTTTTCCAATCGTCTGAATATTCGCTGTGGTCCGGCATTCGTTAATTCCTGATGAATTAACGAGCGCTACTTGGCCCGCGATAAATCTGTACGAAAAAAATCTTGCCAAGTTGACTTGGAATTTTGATCATATCAATTTTTGAATAATATCGTTTTCATGATTTTCATTATATCTTCAGTTTTACATGAGGTACGTGATAATCGTTAGGTTATACTAATCTGGACTTAATTTTCATTACCTCTTCAGTTTTATGAGTTACGTCATAATTTTTAGGCTTTATTAATCGTTACTTGGCACCACAGCTTTTGCTGGATTTCACAACTTTTTGCAAATAGATCAACGGTCGTACCCATTCTTGGCGATTTTTTTTACAAAATTTCCAACTTCTTGATAGAAGTTATTAGTTTCCCCACGGAAATGAAAAATGGTAATTTCATGAAATGTCGACGTCTCGTGACGAGTAGAGGCTCCCCATTTGGTTCTGTGTGTGCGTATGTATTGTAACGCTGAAATGGAATCACAGCTATATTCTTCATTTGTTACTCTGTTCGGGCCTTATCATCACTATAATAATAAAAGAAAATTAATAATAATGTTCGAAATCCGGGTACTATGGAATTTATTCCTTTTAGATTCTTCTTAATCGTTATCTCGAAGTATATGACCTCATTCCACGTTAGCTATTACAATCACAATTCACAAAATCAGTATAATTACCTTGATTATTTCCTCAGTAACTACTTGTAATTGTAACTTAATTTTTGTATCAGGAAGAATTTAAATTCACAAAATAATGAAAATAATTCAAAGTGATTCGGATAATAAATTGAAAAGAAATTGAATCGAAGATTATAAGAACAAGAAAAATAGAGTTTATTCAAAAATAGGATGTGTGGAGACTCTTTTTAATTTTACACAATTATGTGATAATCTACGTCTCGAGTATCACCATTCATCCACTCGTTGAAAATTAATACAATTTAATGCCAATTAATTTCGGGAATTTCCTCTGTATTTTTTTTATAACATAGAAATATTATCGCTCGGCTCAGGATATTCTATCCTTAATTTCCATAATACAAAGTCGCCAATATTCGCTGAGATAATTTCATGTTCGCAGGAATCAGGTTAATTATTGGTGATAAATCAACTCGTCCGGGTCGAATACAATTGAATTTAATTAATATATTACGAATTTATCGCTTCTTCAGAAATAATCAAAATTTTACTCGTTACCCACTTCCGGTGGGTTATCACCCGATATGGCGTAATCGGACGCCGATCACGCGCTTAATAAATTTCCAAACAAAATCCGTAATATAATTTCCCCAAAAATTTTCGGGTGTTTACAATTTCAGCTGCACGAATTTATCTGTAATTATTACACCTAAATAACGCATCAATGATTTTTCCCAATACTCGAAATCCCCACGCACGTAATTACTGCAGTGGTACTTACAACACGTGGTTTCCTCTTTCGATTGTTCAATCGCCTAATTTGCCGTATATCGCTCACCAAGTCTTAATCTCTCTTTGCCGAAGGGAATGTCCGGGCCTACTCTCCTATCTTGTAGGAGAAAACGCACTCTAATTGTTCAGAAACTTATAATTTTAATTTGAGTTTAAAGTGGTGGTCACTGTGTTCCTCACAGGGGTGCCGTACGATCCAAAGTGACGAAAGATGGCCGATTTTTCGTTGTCCAAGTCCCGGTTGTGGCTCGTTATCTGTTCTAATTCTCTCAGCCAATGGGAAAATGCCTAACTGTCATGTAGTATCTCTCCGGGTTAATCAGATATATAAATTTGCGGTTGATTGGTGGTTTGTCTTGAAATTTAGCGCTTTCACGGTCATCTTAGTTATCAATTCTCCTTGAATTCATGTCCGGACTGCCCATTGGTTCTGCGATGACTTCCACGCCACAGGTGGTTGAAATATGAATACATTAGTATTCAGCTGGTACTAGGTCAATAGTTTAGTGACCCTAGTTACTGACCCTTTCAGTCCATCCGGCTCCGCTGTTATTGTGGTGTTGTCAGGAGTATACGGAACGATTAGGGTTCCTTGGAGGGAATTCTCCAGCTGGGAATCTCCAGGCTTCGTTCCTCTGGCCTCTGGTTCCTTCGAGTGAATTCCGGGTACCCATACTTCTGCTGAGATGACTTTCGTTATCAGTGTTATTATTCAGCCGCGGCAACCTAATCCTCAACTGTCACCTTACACCAGTGGTAAGTTATTGCAACCTCTCGTTTCCACTTTTCCAGTTATTTTCACTGGTTCACCGTTTCTTAGGTTCTATTTGCTCCTCAGGTTATTTTCTTGGGTTCCACACTACCCCTCGAAATACAGTATGACCCTAAAGACCCCCCACTGGAGAGGATGCTCTCCCTTCGGTCCTTCAATGTCCTTCCCCGGCTCTGGGATGACTCCAGTTTGGTTTCGCGTATTGTATTGCGTATTATTTCTTTTAATTACTAATGACTAGGAGGGAGGAAGGTGAGAGTTCCCATCGCATCTGTTCATGATCATTAGCTAGTTGATTTTATTTTATTATTACTTTTCCGGTTTTCATTTACCGTTTTTAGCTAGACGACGGTCCAACCTCGTCACAGTATGTATGTATGTATGTGTTTTTCTTCTTTTTTTTTTTAGGAAAACAAAGCCAGAAAAATGCCTAACGCACGATAGCGGACGTTTTCTTTTTTTTCAGCGCTGTGTCGATACTGTGTGGGACCCCCATTAAAAAACCGAAAAAACCTCAAGTGCACTAACCTTTCATCCTCCGCAGAACCACCGTTATGGATTACTTTACGGAGGAGGTATTAGCCGTGGCTCTTCCTCATGTTGTCGCCTCTACCGTACGTCCTCCTTTACATTGTGACGAGGCGCGCTCTGGCGATACTCGCCGCCAGTCAACAATTTAGGACAGTAAGCGCCATCTGTCGCCCTGGGAGTGAAATTACAGTTCCAGGGGCGCTGGACTGCCCCGTGTGGGGATTTTTGTGAGGGAAACTCTCTCTCTCTCATATGCGAACAAGGTTACGGTGTGGACGCGTGGCTAGAACGGTCTGAATTATTTGACAGAAACGTCAATTAAGTAGACGGTAGTTATCTTGACTGCGAATTGGAGGATTGAGCCGACATCAAGGAGCCGACGGACGTAGTGGAATCGAGTCTGGGGCCGGCGAGTCGACGTTTGGTGGTGCTGGATGGCACTTGGGAGGTTAAACACGGAGACATGTTACGAGTGGTTTTTTCTCTGACCGTTGTGGTTCCCTCACCCCATCCTCTTGAACACTCGAGTAGTTGTTGGTGATTAAATAGAGAGAGAAGTAGAAGTAACATACTTCATTGTTATTGAGAGATCCGGTTTTTTTGCAATAAATTCAAATATTCCTGGAACAGTTTCAAATATTGATTTTGATCTTCCCTTGCTCAATCCCTACTGCATGCTTTTGGGTTAGAATGTTAAGTCTCGTGACCGGAATCGTTAACGGATTTCGTAAATTTCCATGAGTGCATCGAATCAGAGGCAATTAAATAAATTTTGTGACCTACCCTCGAACACTCAGAGGGTAGTTGGTCACAACATGTTCTCATTTACATGTTGGGGAGGTGGGAATAAGAGGTTCCGGTAGTTTCTTCATGTGTTTACTCATCTTACGATTTCTTTCTTCTTTTCGGAGCTTCTTCATGATCTCGGCCGCGAAGTCGCTCGTTGCATCCCAGGCTGCCTTTGACGAGAGCATAGCTACCACCAACTTGTTCGGTAGGACTTTTCCTCCAAGTGATGACTCCCATATGGTACGAAGCGTGTTGAAGCGCGGACATGTGAAGAACACGTGCTCCGCATCTTCATCCATTCCTGTGCAGGATGGGCACTCCGGAGAATATTCATATCTAAATTTATAAAGATACGCCTGGAAGGAGCCAAGCCCTGACAGCAGCTGTTTCAGATAATAGTTGACCTCTCTATGAGTACGGTTCAGCCACACACTCACGTGCGGAATCAGACGGTGAGTCCATCGTCCGCTAGGCGAGCTGTCTCACTTTTGTTGCCATCGGTGGATGGTGTTGCGCCTTCCTTTCGTTGTAAGCTCTGGTGCGCTCATTATTTCTAAACGCCTCCGCCGATGTAGGGAACTTCGTTCTTCGGCCAACTCTTCAATGGGTAGCATTCCGGCGATGACACACACTGCGTCTTCAGCCACAGTGCAGTATGCGCTTGCCACTCTACGGGCGCTCAGCCGGTATACTGAGGCCACCTTCCGCCTCGTTTTCTGCGTCCGCAGCGCGTCAGCCCAGATCGAGATGCAATATGTGAGCACTGACGTAATCATCGATGTCAACAATGTTCGTCTGCTTTGCTTCGGGCCTCCTATGTTGGGCATGAGGCGTGAGAAAGCGGCTCTGACTCCAGACGCCTTATCACTCGCATGCTCTGCTTGCTGCTTGAAGTTCAGTCGTGCATCGATCATTACCCTCAGATAGCGAATGAACGGCTGGAAGGTTAGTTCGTAGTCACCGACTTGCAGCGCGATCATCTCAACAATTTTCCTGCGTGTAATCAATACAGCCTCGGTTTGATGTTCCGCCAGGCTCAGGCCAACTATTTCCATCCAGCGGCAGACTACCCCAAAGGTCATGTCGAAGGCGAGACTACGACTAACCATTCCCTACGATGACTACGGCCACATCATCCGCAAACGCCACCAATTTCATATTACGTGGTAGGGTCAGCTTCAGCAGGCCATCGTACATGATGTTCCACAAAAGAGGGCCCAATACTGAGCCCTGAGGTACCCCTCCAGTGACTCTGTATTCCTTGGGACCATGCTCCGTGATGTAATGGCGTACCCTTCCAGTGAAGTAGTCGTCCATCCGTAGATATTCAGGCATGCCGAACCTCTCGAGGGCCTCCATAATACAGTCCCATCAGGCTGAGTTGAAGGCATTCTTGATGTCCAGTGTCGCTACTATGCAGTACTTCTTTGTGCCCCTGTAACATCTCGCCCCTGATATCGCTTCTCTAGTGGTGTCAACGACGAGGCGGATGGCATCACGGGTGGATCGTCCTCTCCGAGAACCATATTGGTTACTGGCTAGCAATGGTTCAATGGCTGCTTCGATTCTCTTATGGACGATATGCTCGAGGATCTTTCCAGCTGCGTCGAGCATGCAGAGGGGACGGTAGGATGAAGGTTCTTCCGGTGGTTTTTTCCCCTTCGGGAGCAACATCAGCCCCTGCTGCTTCCACTTTGCAGGAGAGATGGCCTCGCTCAGACACTTATTGTATACGTCCAAGAATAGGCCTGGCAACGCGTCGAGGGCGGCTTTTAGCGCAATGTTGGGAATTCTATCAAAACCAGTGGCCTTGGTATTCCCGACCCGACCACATGCCATCTTCAGCTCATCCTCAGTGATTGGTGGGACCATCAACTGTTTTCCTCGTTTGTCGACACGCTGGAATTCTGGATGTTGGGAAAACAAAACCGTGACGAGTCTTTCCAAGAACTGAGGTTACGTCAATGATGGCATGGGGTGACTTTGGATCCGCATCATCACCAACTTGTATGGTCTGCCCCATCTGTCATCTTCTACTTCAGCAATCAGCTCACTCCAGGAATGTGTATTGCTGCACTTGATGACCTTGCTGAGCTTACATCGTGACTTCTTATATCGCATCTGCAGCTCCCCGAAGTTTGGCTTCTTTCGGCCACTCTGGGACGATCTCCTTACTACGTTACACTCCCTGCGCAAGTTGGCGAGCGTATCGTTCCATCAATATATCGGTGGTCCTCAATTGGCGATGCGTCCTCTGAGCATGGCGGCATCGCAGGCTTCCATGAGTCTCCTCATGATGTTGGTTGCCTTCTCAGTGGCATTTCTGCCACTGATTGGGCGATCGTCTAGTGGTACTTGATAGGAGCTAAGATCGAAAGTGCTCACTTTCCAGCCAATTGCGTTTGTCTTCTTCGGTGCTGGTCCGTACCCCCGGCCGGTGGGTACCTCCCAGAGTATTGCACGATGATCGCTCGCGATATATATTGCGCTTAATTTCCATGACAGTTTCCCCTTGCAAGGTTACTGCTCACGAAGGTAAGATCCACGATCGAGCTCACCTCTCCCCTCATAAAAGTCAGTTTGTTGCCAGTATTGGGTAAGACCACGTCCAAAGACGACACGGCTTCCAGTACAGCTTGTCCTTTGACATTGGTTTCTTTACTTCCCCAATTGACTGCCCAGGCATTGAAATCCGCGGCTATTGCCACAGGAAAGTGCTGTTTCGCATCCTCGGTCAGTCGATCTAAACAGTCGGTAAACCCATCGGTTGATAGGCTCGGTGGGGCATAGCAGCTGTAGAAAAATATTCCGCCAACCTTCCCCCTCACAAAGCCCCTCTCCGTACTACCGATGACACTCTGGAATGGAGCCCACTGCAAGACCAGAGACGGCCCTGTTGGTCATGTCAGTAGCCGTGGGTTGAGTGTCAAGATGTCGGTATGGCTTCGGTATGAGCTCTATGATATCGGGCTTCAGCTCCCGCACCGTCTGCATGAGCAGGTCGTGTGCGGCCTCACAATTGTGGCGGTTGAGTTGTAATACTTTCATCGTCGTCTGTTGGTTAGCTTCTGTAGCGCCTCCTGATACACTGGGCATCTGGTGCTGCCAGAAATATGAGTGCAGTTCTCCGTATTCCCCTTCTCAGCACACAAGGCACAGTTGGGCTCCTTCTTGCAGGCAGCAACGGTGTGGCCGGGCTCAGTGCGGCTGACGCAGAGCTTGGACCAATCGACCCCACTTTTGCATTTGGTGGCTTTTTGGGCTTCTTATCATTACGCCAAGGCGAGTCACGCTTCCTCCGTCTGGCTTGACGGATGTCCCGGGAGTCTGCCAGAGATGATGTATCATCGGCATCCAGGTCTGTATCCTTTGCTCTCCTCTCGGATTGTGTCCGTAGGCGTACAGATAATGGGACCTGTCTGCTCACTTCTGATTGGAGAGCGGGTTGTTTCGCTCCCTCTTGAGACTCGTTCATGTCTCTCAGTCTCCTGAAGGCACTATTGATGCTGATCACTTTCGATTTGATCTCCTTGTGAACGTGCACTTTTGGTTGAACGAACTCATGAAGATCGTTGATAAGCTTTGCAAGCCTATCCCATGCTTCCAAACTTTCGTCTGCTACTTCTGCTTCTGCTCCTTGTCGTTTGTTAAAATTTTTCTCCATATTCTTCCCACGAGTACCTAGGGAAATAATGTTCCACATCGAACAGAGCTCCGGATGTTGGAGTAAGGCCACTGAATACACCCGGAGTGGGACCTGGTGCCCCGGGGAATACCGTTTGTGAGGCCAACTACCCCGGCGACTTGCAGATCTCGGTACGATGAACACCTTAATATTGGGGGGGATGTGTTTGGAAGATGTTGGTTCGCGCCGACATATTTTATTTGGTCGGTAGCCTGCGTTCCGGACAGAGTCCAGTTCATGGAGAGCATTCCCCCATCCACCACCTGGGGACGCGCCAGGTTGCAGTAACTTCCAACCTGCGAAAACTCGAAAAGTAAAGGCGTTCCTCGCAGAGAGGATCCGTGGTATGTGTGTATGTATTTATATGTTTTTTCCCCTTCCGTGGCCCGCTGAAGAAAATGTTCCTAGGCGCACGATAGTGGATAGTAACATGGTGGTTACTGTCACACCCTGTGTGGGATCCGCACTCACTGAAATCTCCAACTGCCCACGGCAATCCCTCGAACTTACTATCCATTTCAAAAGTGTAGTCCAAAAATCGCATGGGTATCGGATGAATTTCATTCTCTAGAGTGATTATTACCTTCTTCCAATATAGAGTTTCATTTTTTTTCATGTAATAGTTCTCGCGTAATTATGATTGGAAGATGAAGAAACCTACGTTTTCCGTGTGCCACGGGAATAGAGGAGCTTTGATTACGTTCTAGAACCTTAATTTTTTTCAATAAAAAATTCCAAATTTTTTATATGATAGCTCAAGCATTCAAGAAGTGGATTGTAAAAAAATCATTTTTCCAGTAATAATTTATTCTTTAAATAAAAATATCTCATACGGTTATCTTCAATCGGAAATATCCAATCGGAATGAAAACAAGTGGGAAATTGCCGATGTATAGCATATAGTATAGCTTTTTTTGCTGATAAACTAGTAATATGCTTCCGCATGGTCATGTTGCATTGTTTTCTCTTCCGTATATGATTCATAGTTTACTTTATTTCATTAACTTTAATAAGTTCCTTTTCAATCAATTGTGTCAAATTTTCTCTTCACTTGAATTTTGTAATTATTATTATTCTCATTATTATTTTCTCTTATAGAACTTTTTATCTATTTTTATTTTTTATTATTCTTTCATCACTCTCATTGCTCCTTTGTAGCATTCATTTTATAAGCTACATTTCATCAGAAACTGATAAAAAATTTGAAATTTCTGAAAATTATTACAAAAAAATTGAATCAACGGAGGTAGTTATCATAACCATCGTCCAACTTACACTTAAGGGCATCAATACAAACATTTCAAGCTATGATATAATTCATTCGAAGCCAGGAATCCAAAGATATCTGCGGAGTTCCGATTTTCAAAAAAAAAAAAAATTGCCATTTTTCACAAAAATCAAAGTAACGATTGCCGCTATCATCTTCATC
The DNA here is from genome assembly GCF_001412515.2 of Diachasma alloeum. Lineage (NCBI taxonomy): Eukaryota > Metazoa > Arthropoda > Insecta > Hymenoptera > Braconidae > Diachasma > Diachasma alloeum. The sequence continues at coordinate 66,512 of NW_021680631.1, forward strand.
TTCGAACTCGGTCGAAAGGGCATCTTAAAATTTTTTTCAAGCCTTTATTCAATGAATTTGAAACATTTTTTTTAGTTATCGTAAAACAACGATTTTCGAAAAAATTCGAAAATTTTAAAAATGCATTAATGAATTGAATTTCAATTGATGGCAGTAGATGGGGCTCAATAACACCTACATTTGAGAAAAAAAAAACGATTGTATTCTATTGTTGAACTGGCGAATAATTGAAGAAAAAGTTTGTTACATACGTAAATGCATACGTACACACGTACGGACGCGGTCTGAAAATTGCATTTTCGTACTTTTTGGATCATAATGGGTTGATATAACACAAAAAGTCGAAAATTTAAATTTGGTCGATTACAATGCTGCCAACGGAAGCAAAAATATCCTCTGATGTAAAATCAAAAACAAAATGTATCCTGCTTATTTTTCAACGTGAAAAATATTCCAAATATTTTATAAAAATTCTTCAACTTTGCGTTTTCACGCTGACCGTAGGTCGTTATAACTTTGAGGGTTGATTACCTCTCGGACCCTTGGAATTACTTTCATGTGTGCACTCCTCAAACTCTCCCAGGGACGGATTGGTTTCACTCGGATAATTTTCAGATCCCGCAAGAGCTCCAAACTATGAAAATGTATTTTTGAAAAATACAGGATTCCATTTTTCATAACCGAATCGAAAAAATCAATAAGTTGTAGGTAATTTATGGATTCAAATTCTTCGCATTCCTGGTTCTTTGTCGCCAATTATAAAAATTTGAAGAAATATTCCAAAAAAAAGGAATCCTGCGGGACCTGAAATAACATTGCAGTATATTTTATGAATATTTTCCATTTGAACAACATTTCTTTACATTGCGCTGTAGGAATATTTCGACCATAGAAGAGAAGAGTAATAAAACCCATCGTATTATTCGTCCTTTTCTGCAAAAAAGTGTAGACTTAATTCTTTCCTCTTTCCTTTAGAATTTTTGAGTTTTTCGTCCTCATCGATTTTCATTGTTTTCATTCCTTTTGTCCGATCTATTTATGATTGCTCCAGAATGGACTATTGAAACATACAGACTATTCAAAACTTCATCTACATTGGACCTCTGGAACTTTCGACCAATGTCAGAACAATTGCTTCAACGAGCAATCATTTATTGCAGGCAAAATTGGTGATGTCCTAGTAAATTTGAATCTCTATTAATGGAGACAGAATTCGAATTCTCAGTTATCCCTTCTCCAATATAGACTGGCCAATGAGGAGAGGGATACATTTTCCTAATGATGGGAAACCTTTTGCATGAAAAAGTCAGTTCACGACAATTTTTCGTTGAGAGCACTTTTGAACCGTGCTGGGAATTGAGTGAATTTTTTTCTGGTTTAGTGACGACTACTTGATCAGGGAATTGATATGGTTAAAAAAATTTGATAATACATTGTATGATGAGTTGGACGCGGGTAGTGGCGGTGATTGTTTATTCGTTGTCTCTTGCATTTCAAGATGGGAGCGTGCGATTAACGCATCAGCGCGTTCGGAGAAGTATTGTTGATTACATTGTTACATTTTGGGATTCTTACTAATTTTGGGTGGAATCCACATTTCAGAATTTGAAGAATGCGGATGATTATTCGACTTATATGAGTGAAACGGGAATTTATGGATCAGATGTTGAATGTCGCGCCGCATCTGAATTGTTCAAGGTCAATATCGTTGTATATCGTGTTTTTCGGATGGCTTATATTTCAAGGACGATTTTTCATTTTCATCCAAGGCTCCTACGGTATATTTAATATTTACGGGCATGCGACGGAATAATGATTGGTTGGTCACTTCCAATTATTAAAGTCCGTTCACAAAAGACAGGAATATTTCAGATCAATCGATGTAAATAATGGGGAAGAAGTGGTCGCGCATCATAAAATGCCGAATACTTCCGCCGATTCGCACTTAAATACAGAGGAAAATGGCCAACTGGAATGGTTGGGTGAATAAGGTGTTGCTCCAGCGGAAATCCAAGTGCAGCTGCGTTTAACGCGGTTAGTACTTGGATGGGTGACCGCTGAGGAATACCTTCGCCCAAAAAATTCGGAAGGTAGGCACGGCGTCTTGGCATAACGTGCCCCTCTAGTCAGTGTGACAGAAGGGCACATTAGAGCTCTGCAGTCGGCCGACTGTGCGACTGGGGTTTTCCATGGTTTTCCGTGCAGTCTTAGCCCGAATGGGGTATAGTTAATAGTAAGACGGCCCATGGTAACGCAGATAAAAATGAGAAAAATAAAGTGAGAGAGGCAAAGGCAGATGAATGGGAAGCCTATAAACCCGTAATGGTAGTAAGAAAGACATGAATAAAAAAAATACAGAGGAAAATGACAGACTCTTCAGAACTAATACAGGGTGACAAATGAGAAGTTGCCTAAATTATACCCACATGTCTTCACTTCCTACTGAGACCCGGAAGGTTAGGTCCATTAGATACATACTAGTCTTGTCAGTTTCTATTGAGACGCTACAAGAAGCACTACGTGTACTTCAAAGTGAGTAACCTTACAAACGAAGGAAAAGTATATCTTGTTGAGTGCTTTTATACTAGAGGTAAAAACTATACTGAAGTATATAGAGGCTTTCGTACCAAATTTGGAAGTAAAAAAGTAGCTAGTCAAAACACCCTCAGAAGGTGAGAATAAAAAAAAAATTATCTACCTTCCTCGTATAAACTCACTTTTGACGAAAACTTTCAAGTATTTATTACTTTCTCTACCAGAGTAATTAATAATTTCATCAAGTATTATACTCTTGAGGACCGTCGTCATGATCTTCCTGGTCCATCACACTCAGTTACAACAGAAGATACGATTGCCAAGATCGAAGAACATTTCAAGAATAATCCAACGGATTCGATACGAAAAGCAGCGGCAACTTTGAAACTGAACCAAGAGACACTGAGATTAATATTGAAAAACTTCCTCAAGTTAAACCTTTACAAAATTACGACCCATCAGTTGCTCACAGAAGATTCCAAAAACAAAAGAATTGAGTTTTGTAAAATTATGACGCAGAAATTTGAAAATGATGAAATCGACATCAATCACATAATCTTCACAGACGAAGCTCACTTTTATTTAAATGGATATGGAAATAAACAAAATTACCGTTTTTGGGGTCGAGAAAATCTACTCACATCTAAGGCAAAGTCTTTACACCCTGTTAAAATGACTGTTTGGGCAGCTATTTCAATCAAAACAATACACTTAGAATTCATAGAAGGGATCATTATGGGCAATAGTTATCGAGAAATGCTACAAACTAAGATTTTCCCTTTGGCTAAAAGAAGAAGATTGGTTAGGAACTATTATTTTATGCAAGATGGTGCTACACCGCATAGAACTAAGGACGTATTTGAAGCTATTTATAAAGTGTATTGTCATCGCGTCATTGGATTAGGACCCAAGTTTGCGCATGGAGGTATGGAATGGTCCCCTTATTCACCCGATTTGAACCCGTGTGATTTCTTCTTATGGGGCTTCCTGAAAGATAATATTTATGTGGAAAAACCCGAGACCAAAGATGATTTGAAAAAAGCCATCGGAGACGGAATTTCTGGTATTTCTCCATCTCAGATTGAACAAGTTTTTCATAGTTTCCGAAAACGGCTTGATTATTGTGCAAATTCGATTGGAGATCACTTCGAAAATATTTACCATTAATAGTTATCTCCTGGCTCAATTTGTCAATTTTTTTCAAATCTCAATAAGTATCTATTAGAAGTGTCTGATACAACTGAAACTAATTCCAAATAAAAATGACACCTTTACTCAATTCATATGTATTTTTCTTTCTTTTTCCTGACACTCATTTCAAAGTTATAAACAATTAGTTTAGGCAACTTCCTAATTGTCACCCGTATCATAGTTCTTCCAAATAAAAAAAATCTGCCAGATTTGAGGTTTAAAACGCGTTCACAAAGTCATCACTTCGTGTCACTTAGTATCGTGTCGCCCCCTCGCGGCAAAAAATCGCAGCTTTGAAAAGGCTTTTTCCTTTCTCCCTCCCTCATTTTCTCCTAGAAGTTATCTCTCTCCCCTTTCCACGCGCAAGGTTTGCGCGCGCAACTGAAAATCTAGCGGCGGTGTAGGACCCAACCCTTAGATGTTAAGATAAGTTTAAGTCAGTCCCATCGTGGCTGTTGTTTCGACAACTTTTCGGCGCTTCTTTCTCTAATTAGCTTTTCTTTGAAGTTCTCTTTAGAGTTTTACTTAGTTTACCAAGTTTTTGTATTTCAAGTTTTTCCAAAGTTTTCGAGTCAAGTCTTGAATAAAAGTACAAGTGTGCTCTCCTAAGCACTTGTCTTCAAATTTATTTCAACTGAAACCCTAAAATCGATTATCCGGAGAGAGAACGAGACAACTTCGATGGAGTCCTCATTAGAGGTTTAGCGGCTAACAAATCTACATTTTCAACTTTGGCGCTCAATTTTCCAAAAGGCGCCACTGTCCTGGTAACTTCGGTAGAACATAACAAAGGGAGAATTCGTGCAGCGCTGCGAACTCAATGGCTTGAGTGTGACCGTTTTCGTTTAAAAGATAATGGAAATACGAAAAATGTGTATGCCAGTTCGTTGCTATGTGCATATCTTCGTAAATATTGAACGGATTAAATTAATAATTGCATCAGTGGAAAGCGTATTAGTGATTTATATAGTGTAACTAAGGACAGTTTTCGTCTAAGTGGGCGCATTTTTCATTAAGTGATGGAAAATCAGTTGGGGGTAGTGGAAGGGGAAGTTGTGTCGGGTATAGATACTTGGTAGCTCTCGTCGGTTTGTTGTTGTGAGGTTATGAGGCGCGACTTGGACCGATACGCTAGAGCGTATCTCGATAAAGTCGAATGGTGCGATTCTATTGGCTGAAATTTGGATGAAAAAATAACCCATAAAAAATGAAAAAAATTGTCTCGAAAAAATGGGCTCAGATGACTCAGAATCATCAAAAACGTGGAGATTTCATACTCCATGGGAAAGTGTCCATAAGACCTTTTGGCCCTAATTTTCAGAGTGAAAAAAAATTACGCGTAAAAATATAACGAAAATTGTCTCATAAAATTAGGCTCAGAAATCATCCAAAACGTGGAGATAACATATTCCCTGGGAAAGTGTTCATACGACCTTTTGGCACAATTTTTCGAAGAATTCAAAAAATTACGCGTGAAAAATAGAAAAATTTATCTCGTGAAATTGAGCTCAGATGACTCAGCATCATCTAAAACGTGGAGATTTCGTATTCCCTGGGAAAGTGTTTATACGACCGTTTGGCCTGAATTTTAAAAAATTTTCAAATTCCTTGTAGAAAAATAAAAAACTTGGTTCCGAAAAGATAGGCTCAGATAACTCAGAATCATCTGAAACGTGGAGATTTCATATCCGCTGAGAAAATGTTTATACGACCTTTTGGCGCAAATTTTCGGGAAAACCAAAAAAAATGTTTATACGACCTTTTGGCACAACTCACGCGAATTGTCCACTTTAGGAGATAATGAATCTGCACGTTTTAGATGGTTCTGAATCATCTGAGCCCAACTTTTGAGGACAATTTTTTTTAATCTTTTAAAGGGAATTTGGAAATTTGAAATGAGTCAAAAAGTTAAAAAAAATGTTTCTTTAGGGGATAATTAATCTGCACGTTTCAGATGATACTGAATCTTCTGAGCCCAACTTTTTACGACAATTTTTTTCCATTTTTTCAAAGGTTCAATTCAAAATTTCCAAAATGCCTTTCATTTTGAACATATGCTAAAGAGGGGAACTTAATTCCCTAATTCGAAAGATTCCAGAATATTTTTGCCTTGAAACCATCATTTTTTGGTTGATTCATTTCATTTATTTATTTTCTGAAATTAATTTTATTTCTAGATTTTAGCCGGATGCAAGTTCTAAACTGCAGATTCTAAAATCTAGAAAAAAACATCTTGAATTTACATTTTTTTTCTCTGTATTCTCCTAATCGATAGCGAGATATCGATTCTCGATGTAAACAACGAGATATCGTGAAAATAATCGAGAATCGAGAACCAAAACAAACGAAGCGAATGACTTGTTTTGGTCAAATCCGGAATGCAAAAATACCGCGAAGTAATGCTGAGCGATAACGGTAGTATAGGGAAAGGAAGCGGAAGTTGAAAATCGAGAAAATGAATCTGGTGCGTCAGAAAGCGAAGGAGAGACGGAAACAATGTCGTACTCAAAAACATAATGTAGGAATTGGAGAATAACAATCGATGATGACGAGTCAAAATTATAATTGGACCGATCAAGTAAGTGATAAGCAGGGCCTGGAACTTCATGTGATTACCATTGTTATCAACAATCATTCAATTGTTATTGACAATCGTAATCACACGAAGTTCCGGGCCCTGGTGATAAGTGTAATACGTCTAAAATTCAAGAGACGAAATTTGCAGAGATGGCTGCTGAACGGCAGCGACAATATAAAGAAAAGAAACACGCATTGGAAACAAACAAAATGATTTTGAAATGGAAAGAAGTAAATGAGAGTCAGAAACAAAGTCGTGCACGTAGAAATGATGAAACGATTGTAGAAGAAAAATTATCGATCAAAATAGGTCAGAATTCAGGAGTTGATAATACTCCAGAAATGGAAATATGAATTAAAAAATAAGTTACAACTGTTGCTCAACGACAACAATCCTGTAGAGCAAAGAAACATATATTGAATACTGAAACACATAGCACTGAGAAACATTGGCATGAGGAAAAGCTGCTAAAAAACAGGGAGAGTACCATAAACGTAAATGTGATGAAGCACTTAGTCTTGAAAATGCACAAATAGAACAGATGAAACAAAATGTACAAAAACAAAGGAGTTATCGTGAAAGGAATAGATGTACCGGAAATTTGAGTAGAAAGAAAAGGATTATAGGAGTATTCGTATAGGTTACTTTTCAGTGTATCAATAGACTTCGTTGCATAGAGATGATTGAAATTCTGAACAAATGAGAAGAAATGAACCAAATTCAATTATTTGACATATATATTTGACGTATGCTACAGATCAAAACAAAAAAAAAGATGATTCGAAATACAAAATTGAAAAATATTATTCATTAGTTACCATATGTTTACATAAATTAAAATGAAGTTAATGAAGCAAAATTTCAAACGAAACACTACATAAGAGGTTTTTAGAGATTAAAGTAATACATATTTCAGTATAAATAGGAATTACAAATGATTGAAATTACATCGAGTTGTAATTCCATAAATTTTATTGAATGAATGCATTATTCCATGCAACCTAGCTAGCACGCGCGAAGTGCGCGTCCTTCCTAGTTCATAAAAAAAATGCCACAAACAAAGAGATTTGTTGCACCATAAACATCGAACTATAGCGACATTGGTACAGCACTCAATGTCACAGTGGGGATGAGAAGATTGCCCGCATGCAAAATCGATGGGATTCTCAAACTCATCCGGTTTTTTGCTTCCGAATGGAAGCTTTGTAATCGGTCATTTTTTCGATTTTCTAATTTTGCCTAAAAATTATGTAGAATGAGTGCGCGTATAGATTAGTTTTCAATGGTCTGAAACGTAAAAATACGAAGTTTGAGGACCATGTGTGTATGTATGCCCGCGTGTCTGCAAATTTTTCGGAAAATTTTTATAAATCACGACAAATAAACGACTAAAGTTGCAGCTAAAAATCTGAAATTTTGTCACATAATTGGTATCACTTTGGAGCATTTCTGGGCGCAGTTTCAGCTCAATCGGCCAGGTAGTTTCCAAGATACAGCAATTTCTCAAAAATCGGTTTTCCTCAATATCTCGAAAACTACGCAACTGAATTGAATTTTTTTGACCTCAAAATTTTCCTTGCGATAATATCTATCGAAAAAGTTATGATATTCCTATGTCACCGAGGAAACCTTGCTAGTAATGAGCATTTTACGTTTTTATGAAAAAATCGTTCTGTCCACGATAACTCCCGAAAAAATGAAGATAGAATGTTGAAATTTGGTGAGATCATAGCTCTTATGATATTACAGGATGAGTTCGTGAGTAGGCGAAATCGGCCGAGCGATTTAGAAGATATTCAACTTTTTGTAAAAACCTGTTTTGCTCGATATCTCCCAAACTACTGGTCCGAATTCAATTTTTTTTTCAAAATATTCGTCTTGTTGCCCTCTATCAAGATCAATCGAAATATGTATACCCGCCCATACAAAGTTTTCGAGATATTCGCGTTTTTCTTATTTTTTCATTTGTGAGTTGATGTGAACTTCTGTAGTACATGTAAAGCTTGAAATGAACATCTGAGGTTCTGGCTACTAATTACCAATATTGAATCGTACTTATGTGAAAAATTTTGCGTCGATCGATTCATTACATGTAAGTATAGAGCACTTCATTAAAAAATCTTTTTCCTTAAAAAGTCACATATCGTCATTTTATTGGTGTTTCTCGCTTGTGGAGGCTTATTCTTCGACTAGTTTAGGTTATTTTGATCCCAAATAAGGTCACAGTGCTCCTTGCTCGAGAAATAAACTCAGCTGTATATCGCCTCTCTTTTCAAATTTCCACTCAATGCTCTGCTATTCAAGACGAAATAGTTGTTTATTTATGTTCAGTACTGGGTGAGTCTGTAGAAAAATATATCATTATATCAACTTCATGTTCCTCTTTTTGAGTGTCAAGTGTATTGGATTTCATACGTTTCAAGGGTCGGATTCTCCAAGGTCCAGAAGTTTATAGGGTAATTGATAATCTAAGCGTAAATTTCCGGTAATTAGGTAGAATAGCACCTCCTACTCATTCGGGATACTAATCGGTAAATATCAACTTTTTTATATTGACCTTGAAGTAATTTGACGTGTATTTTGTCGGAACCCAGTTGCGATAAATGAAGTTAACCTCCTTTGAGCCATCACACTTAATAACGGGGATGCTCATGTAGATGTACGGGACTTCCCTTTCTGCGCTTTCCCTTCTAAAAGCAGTTTATAAAATTTCAATTATGAGGTGTTCATATAAATTCAACGTGTAGTGAAGGACTTATTTTTTCAAAGTATTAAGCCTCACCAGCACTTAGCATTACCCAGGGTTTGCGACGGGGACGCAGCTGGTATGAACCCCACAAAGGCCACAATTTTGACCCAGTCACCCCCTTCAAGGTATTTACCTAATTGAGTCCGACTCAATTTTTTTCCTGATTTCAATTTCTATTTGTAGTGGATGACGAAATAATTCAGCTTCCTCGAAAAATTCGTTGGACTTCCTATATTAACACATTACCGGTCATTTTCCAAACGTCAGAAAATTTATCTAAGGAAGAAGAAAACAATCAGTGAAAAAATAGGATACGTGTTAGAATGTTATTTTGCACACAAGTAATTGGGAAATCTAACCAATTCCAATGAATTCTGCGACATTAGAATTATGAATTTTAATTTCCATTTGAATAAAAAAAATCGAAAAAAAAATCAATCAAATTGATTTTTTTATTCAATTAATGAATTACTAACTGAATTTAATTTAATTGTGATATAAATTATATTAGTATACTCACCGCATGCACGTGCCAATTTCTAATACTGTATCGAATAGAATGTATGCATGTATACAGAGTATTTCTCACCGTACAATGTATCGCCTAGATATTCTTATGACGGGTAGATTGATTACCTCATGAATGACTCATCAATCAAAGTGAGTGTTGTTTCCTAAATCCCCCGTAGGTGACTATTGTCTGATTTTCCACTTTACCAGATGATTGTAATTTATTTTTCGTATAACAAATCAATCCACGACTATTGGAGCAGTAATCAGATCTGAATGGAATTTGGTAATTTTCTATGGGAATTTCATCGTTGTGCTTTGTTAATGTTTCACTAAAACTTAAAATATCATTTCTCAAAAACCACTGATCATTTATAACGTGTATCAGCTTATTTTTCAGCGTACCAACGTTTTGATAGACAATTTTTAGATTATTTTCACATATCAAAGTATTGTATGACAATTTCAATTGTTTGCTAGTCCTTAAACATAGCAATTCACGCAAAACTGGATTAGGGATATCAGCCTTATTAGACTTTCGTTTTGCGATATAAAATTTACCCTAAATATATAGGTCACTCAATTTTGTTACGCGACTAAGGGCTACGTAAAGCATCTGCAGAGATCGCCGATTCGATTTTGTAAAATCTAAGCATATTTTATCATACGTTTGTCCTTGACTTTTATGGATTGTTATTGCTTCTGTAGGTGTCACTGGGAATGGATTCCATACGATTTGATACTTTTGATTGTTGCTAATTTCCAACTGAATTACAACTCTGGTGATTGGTGTCAAGTCATTACTGATAGTTCTATTTTTCATATAATTATGATGTTCTCTTTTTGCTTTTATTCCAACTCTTGGTACTTGGAAATCCAACCATAATATTGATGGAGTTGTGCTATTTTCTTCAAATGTAATCAATTTTAATATCCCGCAGGCACCATTAACCAATCCGTCTTCAACATCAATGTTGGTAATTATCATATATTTTATATCAATTTTCAGTTCAATGCGGGGCAACAATCGATTGGCGCTTTGTTGGTCCTTTCTCTTTATTGTTTGGAAGAGGAATTTTCTAGTTTGAATGTCCATATCCTTTGGGAGTGAATCTTCAGCAGTTGAAATGTATAATTCACTTTGGCATTTAGCAATTTTACTTGCATTGTAAGTCGATACATTCTTATTGGTAGCATACAATCTTATTGCAGTTTCTGGTAGCTGATTTTCGTTTATAATTTCCCTTGATTTAATCAATTGTATATTATCTTCCGTCATAGTTCCAAGTGCTAGATTATTCAGGGCATTGATAAACGCCAATTCATCTTTCTGGCGCATGATTTCTGTTAATTCGTAAAACTTAAATTGATTCCATAATGGATTAATGTCGAAAAAAGCAGCCATTTCATTCATCTTAGAAACTTGATAAACTGGTCTATCCAGGACAGGTGGTAATTGATTTAAATCACCGACAGCTAAAACAGATACCCCACCGAATGGTTCATTTACGCCCCGAATTTGTTGTAGTCATGTGTCTATTTGACTCAGTATTATGCAACTCACCATTAAAATTTCATCGATTATTAGGTGTTGCATTTTCGAGAGTTTTTCGCGAATATTATTAGCTAAATCACTAGATAATTGACCCATTCGCGCTCCAAATTGATTGCATGATAACGAGAAAGCAGCATGTAATGTTATATCATTAATTAAAAATGGGGCTTTTCCGGATGGAGCACATAATAGAACGATTATGTCATTTATATTTCTTCCAGGTAAACTATCGAAATAATTAGTTATTAACTGATACAGCGTGTTGATAACAGTACTTTTTCCTACGCCAGCTGATCCACTTAAGAATATTTTGAATGGTACTTTTCCTACTTTATAACATTTCAAAACATGCATAACGAACTCTTTTTGTGTACAATTCAAGTTTCTAATCATGTTATGGAGTTCATTTTCATTCAACCTGGTCGGACATGTATGTCTCACCTTGTGAGTATCATTCTTCTTCAGATGCTCATTAGCTGTACATTATTTACCATCTTGTTGAAATAGATCTATCTTGAAAGAACCTAAATTTAGCTTAATTTGGTCCTCCATAGTTGCCCGCTTATCTTCCTCAACTTGTTCTAATATGTCATCCATGACTGCATCAATTATAATGGGAAATTTCTTCGGATTACATTCGATAATTGCTTTATTGTTCTCGTAAACTTTTTCGTAATCAACATTTTGTACTTCCGGTTTTTCGTTTCGCCAAGGCATGAATAGTAATATTTTCTCTCGATAATAGTTGGCCGGGTCCTGTTTTAGGCTGTATCGCCGGTATCGAATAACAGCAGCTTGTTCTCGAAGTTTATATGTTCTCTCTTCCTCGTCATGATCATCGTTTTTCGCAACATCATTCGATGATTTTTCTTTGCGTTGTTGATAATTAGCTGCGTAATCAGCAAGACAAATATTTCCATGTTCATTGGTTCTGTCCACATATTTCTTGAACACATCAGGCATGTATATATCAGTAGAATCCGCATCGAGTTTTTTCAAAGTATCTTCGGATTTAAACATTAGAATCCGTTCTGTTATTGGACCAGTGTTGATGAACAGTGTCTTTCTACTTTTTTCGATAACGATAACGATAGCGTATGATGAGCTGCCTCTTGTGAGGAGATTAAATTACCACTAAGAAATACATTTGCAATTTTTCGGAATTTGTCTTGGACACTGGTGTTATTGTTGTCACAATCGATAGCAGCTTCTCTCAATAGTTTAGATAAGCCAGCTTCAATTTTACTGATGTAATTAGTCACATAACTCAGTACTGCATATTCATCCAGTACAAATTGCAAATCTATATTTAATTTAACAATTGTAAAATATCTTCATTATAAGAATTAATATTCACCTCCAAACTGGATCTTTTCAAAAATACGCGTTTCTGTTTTAATGTGCTACGAACAGCAAGGATATATTCTTTTTCAGACATTTCCAACTTTTCTAAGATTTCATCATAACTCATAAATGTTTTCTTTTTATAAAACTCACTCATTAAAGTTTCAATTGCTTCAAACTTTTTCGGTACAACTTGATGTTCATTCAATGGTTCCATTATCATTGTTTCCTTCATCACCGGATATGGAATATGGAAGCAACATTTTTTATTCTTCTGTCCTTTATAACAGCTATAACCATGCTTATGCATTTGCAACTTGCTGTATGGATTTTTTTCATCATATTTACACGTGAGAAACCTATCAATAAAATTAATCAGTTGACCATTGCTTTTTGTATCACTATTACACTCATATTTGGGGGATTCTTTCAACCACAGGAGCATATGTTCATGTGGGCTGCCACGTTGTTGGAATTCAACTCTTTGATAGCTGTCTTGAAGTATATATTCTCCAAAAACACTTTGTTTTTGTCTCAACAGCCACATAAATTTTTGAACCTTATGATCGAAATATCGTGCGCAAGTCACTGGGTCATTCCGAATCAAATCAGTTTTGATATTATAATCTAAATTATACGCTTCCTTTATAGACAACGTTGTACCCTTATCACTGTACTTTATTAAAGTCGGCAATAATTCAGGCCAATGACTCTCAGCAGCGGATAAAGTTGGAAAAAAGTAGGTTTACCCAATTGGCGAATCATTGCTAATAGTTCTTTCTTCTTATGTTCCCAATACGCTGTGCGAGGATCGAATGAATTTCAACATTCTAAATCCATCATCAAAATCAATTAAGTTAGAACGAAAATCAGCATCTAATGCGTTGGCAGCATTGATGTTATCATTGGCACTTTTCTTATTTCTCCTCAAACATATATTANCCCGAATTTGCATAAAATTTAATACTGGTGCTACCATCCTTTCTTCAAGATCTGACAGTTCTGTTATATNTAATTCAGGCCAATGACTCTCAGCAGCGGATAAAGTTGGAAAAAAGTAGGTTTACCCAATTGGCGAATCATTGCTAATAGTTCTTTCTTCTTATGTTCCCAATACGCTGTGCGAGGATCGAATGAATTTCAACATTCTAAATCCATCATCAAAATCAATTAAGTTAGAACGAAAATCAGCATCTAATGCGTTGGCAGCATTGATGTTATCATTGGCACTTTTCTTATTTCTCCTCAAACATATATTAATACTGGATGAACATGATATTTCTAATTTTTTTTTGGCCATGTACAAAATTCTCGTAGGAATGCACGACCGTCGATCATGACGTCTCACCTCTAATTTCACACGATCTGAATAAGATATTGATTTCGGTAAATTGAACGAATACCCTCCAAAAAATTTTGGAAAACATAATTCATCCAAGTTTTCAATTTCATGCCATGCTAATGGATATTTATCTTGTCCCGGTGCGACTATTTTAACAATTGGAGCATAATTCTCGACGACGTCCGCATTATTATCATCCAGCAAGACCTCATCGTTATTTATTTGTGAAAAATCAATCAATCGTTCAATTTCCCTCTTCTTTTCTTTTGAATTTTCAAGGATTCTATCGTGCTCAACTATATTGGTGATATCATAACTTGATATACTTTCAATTTTTGCATCATCAATAATATCATTAGTGTCAACTATAAAATCCACTGGCTGATTATCATTCTCATAGTTCTAAATATAGTTGTAAATATAGTTGTTCGCTACTTCAATAGCGTATTTTTCGTTCAATGTNTACAATATTCCTTATCAGTTCATTAATGATATATTCCTCACGTCGTCGAATAATCACCATCCTATTGCGATTCTTTTTACTTTCAATTCTACAGTATTCGTCACTTTCTCGCTTGTGTTTCATATATTTCCNACTTTCAATTTTTGCATCATCAATAATATCATTAGTGTCAACTATAAAATCCACTGGCTGATTATCATTCTCATAGTTCTAAATATAGTTGTAAATATAGTTGTTCGCTACTTCAATAGCGTATTTTTCGTTCAATGTTGTAGTGATTAGAAATTTTAATGCTTCACAAATAACACTGGGCCTGATAGATTCAAACATGTAATCACTTTTGTGACTAATATATCGTTTCAACTTTAACTGAATTGTTTGCATCTTATTGAATTTTCGGGGTAATACTTGGAGCATATCATTGATATCGACTTGTATATTCACTACACTACCTTTTAGACCTAACTGTGGATTTAACGCATATGGCTTAAATACCCGAATTTGCATAAAATTTAATACTGGTGCTACCATCCTTTCTTCAAGATCTGACAGTTCTGTTATATATTTTGGTATTTGCCTGAACTGGAGACCATTGCTGGTTGAGGATTGATGCACTTTGCCAGGATATGCATAATTTTTGCATGTGTTGCATATGAAACCGGATGGGAAGTTGGTAATTTTGGTTAGAAACTCGTGGCCGCTTTTTTCGATGATTTTTCGTCCGTTCAGTGTTACAACTGAACATCTAAAAAAGAAACCTTCACAACAACAGTATATGATTGAAACTCCGACCGACACTTGATGAATTGAAGTTGAAGTTTTGCTTTCGGAGAAGATTCTCTATTTCTCATCAAACGATTATAAAAATTATCACGAAAATTCAATATATCAATTTCTCTCTTATCTCTGTGCGATTTCGATTTTTTTTCTAATTCACGCGCGTGATACTTCGCATTCTTTCTTTTTTCTTTCATCCTTCGTGCATTCAGAATCCTTTCCCGCTTTCTATACACTTTTTTACAACGTGAGATTCTCATTCGTTCCAGATTTTTTCTTCTTTCATTTCGGCTATAAATTTCGTTTTTGATGAACCTCACATTATTCCTCAACATTTTATTTCTCATAACATTTTGTGCGAGCTCACGTGATTTATACGCTTTGTTTCGTCGAAGAATACGATTTCTTTTGAGATTATTGGATAATTCATTTTCAATATATTGTATCCTTTGTCTTAAAACTCGATTCCTTACAATATTCCTTATCAGTTCATTAATGATATATTCCTCACGTCGTCGAATAATCACCATCCTATTGCGATTCTTTTTACTTTCAATTCTACAGTATTCGTCACTTTCTCGCTTGTGTTTCATATATTTCCTTTTTTTCTTATTTTCTTCCATTCTAAATTCAACATTAGCCCTCTTACACTTAATATATGCCTTTTTTCCTTCATTTTCATTATTAGTAAATTGAATATTTTCTCTGTTACGCTGTAACCGTTTTTTGTTGTGTTCATTTTCTTTTATTTTGAATACAGTGTCAGATCGTAAATACTGTTTTCTTTGTTTGTCTCTTTTCTTTTCTAATTCACAATAAACTGGATCCGACCGTTTTATTCTTATCCCTTTGGCTTCTTTCTCTTTTCGTTGCATTCTTTCATTTACCTCATTTTTTAGTTTATCATATTGCTGTTGGGCTCGAACCTCACCATTGGGAGGCATGGAATTATTTTTGCCCTTTTTTGCATTTATTTATTCAATTTATTTATTANTTTGCCTGAACTGGAGACCATTGCTGGTTGAGGATTGATGCACTTTGCCAGGATATGCATAATTTTTGCATGTGTTGCATATGAAACCGGATGGGAAGTTGGTAATTTTGGTTAGAAACTCGTGGCCGCTTTTTTCGATGATTTTTCGTCCGTTCAGTGTTACAACTGAACATCTAAAAAAGAAACCTTCACAACAACAGTATATGATTGAAACTCCGACCGACACTTGATGAATTGAAGTTGAAGTTTTGCTTTCGGAGAAGATTCTCTATTTCTCATCAAACGATTATAAAAATTATCACGAAAATTCAATATATCAATTTCTCTCTTATCTCTGTGCGATTTCGATTTTTTTTCTAATTCACGCGCGTGATACTTCGCATTCTTTCTTTTTTCTTTCATCCTTCGTGCATTCAGAATCCTTTCCCGCTTTCTATACACTTTTTTACAACGTGAGATTCTCATTCGTTCCAGATTTTTTCTTCTTTCATTTCGGCTATAAATTTCGTTTTTGATGAACCTCACATTATTCCTCAACATTTTATTTCTCATAACATTTTGTGCGAGCTCACGTGATTTATACGCTTTGTTTCGTCGAAGAATACGATTTCTTTTGAGATTATTGGATAATTCATTTTCAATATATTGTATCCTTTGTCTTAAAACTCGATTCCTTACAATATTCCTTATCAGTTCATTAATGATATATTCCTCACGTCGTCGAATAATCACCATCCTATTGCGATTCTTTTTACTTTCAATTCTACAGTATTCGTCACTTTCTCGCTTGTGTTTCATATATTTCCTTTTTTTCTTATTTTCTTCCATTCTAAATTCAACATTAGCCCTCTTACACTTAATATATGCCTTTTTTCCTTCATTTTCATTATTAGTAAATTGAATATTTTCTCTGTTACGCTGTAACCGTTTTTTGTTGTGTTCATTTTCTTTTATTTTGAATACAGTGTCAGATCGTAAATACTGTTTTCTTTGTTTGTCTCTTTTCTTTTCTAATTCACAATAAACTGGATCCGACCGTTTTATTCTTATCCCTTTGGCTTCTTTCTCTTTTCGTTGCATTCTTTCATTTACCTCATTTTTTAGTTTATCATATTGCTGTTGGGCTCGAACCTCACCATTGGGAGGCATGGAATTATTTTTGCCCTTTTTTGCATTTATTTATTCAATTTATTTATTAGACGCCTATTCTTATTATTTTTATTTCTTTCCTTGTTTGATTTTCGATTGACTTTCATTTTTTTTTCTTTACGGTTTTTTTTCACCTTCGGGTGGCTATTGGATATTTTGTTTGTCGTTTCCAGCTGACGCTTGAAGTTTTCTCTTTTCTATTTCTCGCAATTATTACAATATTGCAGGAAATTACAATAGTGTAATAACGGCTTAAAATCATGATATTCTCNTTCGATGATTTTTCGTCCGTTCAGTGTTACAACTGAACATCTAAAAAAGAAACCTTCACAACAACAGTATATGATTGAAACTCCGACCGACACTTGATGAATTGAAGTTGAAGTTTTGCTTTCGGAGAAGATTCTCTATTTCTCATCAAACGATTATAAAAATTATCACGAAAATTCAATATATCAATTTCTCTCTTATCTCTGTGCGATTTCGATTTTTTTTCTAATTCACGCGCGTGATACTTCGCATTCTTTCTTTTTTCTTTCATCCTTCGTGCATTCAGAATCCTTTCCCGCTTTCTATACACTTTTTTACAACGTGAGATTCTCATTCGTTCCAGATTTTTTCTTCTTTCATTTCGGCTATAAATTTCGTTTTTGATGAACCTCACATTATTCCTCAACATTTTATTTCTCATAACATTTTGTGCGAGCTCACGTGATTTATACGCTTTGTTTCGTCGAAGAATACGATTTCTTTTGAGATTATTGGATAATTCATTTTCAATATATTGTATCCTTTGTCTTAAAACTCGATTCCTTACAATATTCCTTATCAGTTCATTAATGATATATTCCTCACGTCGTCGAATAATCACCATCCTATTGCGATTCTTTTTACTTTCAATTCTACAGTATTCGTCACTTTCTCGCTTGTGTTTCATATATTTCCTTTTTTTCTTATTTTCTTCCATTCTAAATTCAACATTAGCCCTCTTACACTTAATATATGCCTTTTTTCCTTCATTTTCATTATTAGTAAATTGAATATTTTCTCTGTTACGCTGTAACCGTTTTTTGTTGTGTTCATTTTCTTTTATTTTGAATACAGTGTCAGATCGTAAATACTGTTTTCTTTGTTTGTCTCTTTTCTTTTCTAATTCACAATAAACTGGATCCGACCGTTTTATTCTTATCCCTTTGGCTTCTTTCTCTTTTCGTTGCATTCTTTCATTTACCTCATTTTTTAGTTTATCATATTGCTGTTGGGCTCGAACCTCACCATTGGGAGGCATGGAATTATTTTTGCCCTTTTTTGCATTTATTTATTCAATTTATTTATTAGACGCCTATTCTTATTATTTTTATTTCTTTCCTTGTTTGATTTTCGATTGACTTTCATTTTTTTTTCTTTACGGTTTTTTTTCACCTTCGGGTGGCTATTGGATATTTTGTTTGTCGTTTCCAGCTGACGCTTGAAGTTTTCTCTTTTCTATTTCTCGCAATTATTACAATATTGCAGGAAATTACAATAGTGTAATAACGGCTTAAAATCATGATATTCTCCTCTATAATTGCCTTCTTCCAATATTAGTATTGATTTCAATGTTGAATAAATAATCCGTTGAATCAATTAAATAGTTTGTCGCCTTCAGCTAACAATTGAAGTTTTCTCTTTCTTATTTCGAGCGATTATTATAGAATAGAATAGAAAAAGTGCGGCTGGTGACTTAAAGCGCCCAGAGTCATCTAAATCATACGATCTTTTCTAACTTCCGCCTTAGTTTCGGTCAATCACACAGCCTCAGCCCTGTGTTTCTCACTAGGCTAATAAGGCTGGTGACAGCCGCTTGTTGTAAGTCCTCTGGTTTCAGGAAAGCCTAGCCCCAGATTTTATAGCGACGGAGTGCTAATAGGGGGCATTCACATAAAATGTGGATGACGCCCTCCTTATCGCCTCCGTACAGTCTGCAGTCTTCTTGTTCTGCAAGTTTCATCTTGAACAGATGAGCTCTGAGAGCTGTATGACCCGTAAGGAGCCCTACTGCTACCCTCAGATCCCCTCTGTGCAACTCCAGAAGCTTTCTGGTCCTAACTCTTAGTTGCCCTCTCATAAGCAGTTTCGCTTGTCTGCAGGTCGCAACTTTCTCCCAACGCCTGACATGATCCCGCTGGAAATGATCTTTAATAAGAGTTTTTCCCACTGCGAAGGGCATGCCAAGCAGGCCGTGTGAGGGCACACTTTCTGTACCCTCCTTGGCCAGCTTATCTGCCTCTTCATTACCCAGAATCCCATGGTGACCTGGCACCCAGGTTACGGTGACCCGGTTGTTTTTACCCAGTGTGTCCAATGCCTGCATGCATTCCCACACCACCTGTGACTCTGTAGTGGGTTTTTCCAGGGCGTGTATCGCCGCCTGGCTGTCACTGCAGATGAATATTTTCATCTTTTTTGTGTCTCTCGCGTTCAGATACTCTGCACACTTAAGTATGCCCAGCATCTCTGCTTGAAAGACGGTTGAATGATGGCCCAGCGGAAAACTCTCTCCGAAGCCATCTTTCAGACGGTAGATGCCTGCCCCAAAACTTTCATTGAAGCCAGAGCCGTCCGTAAACCAGTAGTCCTCTCTTGGTCCTGGTTTACGTTTCGAGTCTAGCCACTCCTGTCTGGGTGGTATACTCGTTCTGAAAGTTTTCCTGATCTGATACTTCCTAGGAATCCTATCCGTCTTACCTATGAAGGGTCGATCATTGATTAGGCTAAGCCTTGTATGGCCTTGGCCCGTCATCTTCCATTCTAGTTGGCACCTTAGTCTATATGCAGTTGTGGTAGCACAACTCACAACCCTAAGGTCGAGGGGTGGGATACTGAGTGCTATTTCTAGCGCCTCAGTAGGTGTCGATTTCATGGCTCCTGTTGCAGCCCTCAGGAAGGTTCCCTGTAGGCTTTTCAACAGGTTCCTTGTTTCCGTCTTACTCACCCTCGGCCACCAAACGACCGCAGCGTATAACAGTCTCGGAAGTAGAACTATTTGGTAGAGCCAGAGCATCATTTTAGGATTGAGTCCCCATGTCCTGCCCACAGCTCTCCTGCATGCCCACATAGAGGCAAACACTTTATTTCTCTGAGTACAGATATGTTCTTTCCAGCTGAGTTTATTATCCAGGAGGACACCCAGATATTTCACTCTGCTGGTGTAGTTAATCTCCGAGCCATTTAGCTTCAGAGGTTGGATCTTTTCCAGTTTATAATTTCTGGTGAAAACCAGGATTGTTGTTTTGGCTGGATTTACCGATAGGCCAGTTACCCTGCACCAGTCCTCAATGATATTGAAGGCTGTTGCCATCAGGTCCCTTAGCACCCTCAGAAATCCGCCTTTCACAACAACTGCTACATCATCGGCGAAACCGATGACGTGGAAGTCGGCCTCACTTAGTTGATTTAGAAGTCCATCTACCATCGGTTGTAACCAGGTTCCATAGCAGGGGCGAGAGAACTCCCCCCTGCGGACAGCCCCTA
>NW_021680631.1:87455-123116 GCF_001412515.2 Diachasma alloeum
GGTGATGTAAGGCGGTATCTGTTGATCTTCCCTCCCTGTATGCATATTTTAGGGGGAGAGGGGTCTGTCAGCCAAGGGCCCGGCCTTGATGTGTCTATCCACCAGCCTCTCCAGGGTCTTCAGGATGAAGGATGTGAGGCTTATAGGACGGAAGTCTTTTGGTTTTATATAACCGGTTTTTCCCGGCTTGGGAATGAATAATATGCTAGTCTCATTCCACACACTAGGGACATGTTTCAGGGCTATACTAGCTCTGAGTATCTTGGTTAGGGGTCCCGTGATAGTCTCTATCCCTTCCTGTAATAGGGCTGGGTAGATCCCGTCTGGTCCCGGTGCCTTGAAGGGTTCAAAGGTTTTGATGGCCCACTTGACCCCCCAGGGCTGCACTACTTTATTTGCCAATGCCCAATCATGGGTTTCGTAGACATCCCTCTGATTTTGCATTGTTTCTTTATCTCTCTCCTGGGCCTGTATGAAGCCTGGAAAGTGGGTGTTCATTAGGAGTTTCAGAGTCTCTCCCATGGTTTCCGTGTGGCTGCCATCTGGTGCCTGTAGGCTCCCTAGATATGGAGTCTTGTTTGTTCCAAGGATTTTTGCCAGCCTAGAGGTCTCCGATTGACTCTCCACATTGCTTGTGAAAGCCCTCCAGCAGTCCTCTTTGGCTGCCTTTATTGCCTTGTTGTAATCTGCGAGCAAGCCTCTGTAAGTTTTCCATGCGTCTTCCTTACGGGGGCCCGCTCTCATGTTCTTAGCTTTGTTAAAAGCTTTTCTAGCTTTGCCCCTCAGCCCACCGAGCCTCTCTGACCACCAAGGAGTCTCAGTGGGCTGCCCTTTCGGGATAAGCTTGCAGTTTGTCTCGAAGGAGTCCATGATGGCCTGGTTTAGGGCAATCGAAGCCTCCTCCAGCTGCTTTTTGTTGTTAAATCTGAGGATGATATCCCTGAGATTGTCAGATAGACTCTCTCGGTAATTTCCCCAGTTTGTTCGTCTTGGGTTTCTCACCCATTCCGTTTCTTTCACTGTGTGGATGGACATTCTTATGGTTTGATGATCGGACGCTGAGAGGTCCTTTGAGACCCTCCAGTCCCCAATCATGTCTGCCACTCTATCCGTCCCCAGAGTGATATCTATGACCTCCTGTCGTCTCCGATCTATGAAGGTAGGTTCTGACCCCCTATTAAGGATGTTTAGACCGGCCCCCATTATGAATTCCTGGAGGCTTTCCCCCCTGCCGTTAATGCCGGTGCTCCCCCATGCTACATGGTGCGAGTTGGCATCACAACCTAGCAGGAGTTCAAGTCCCCTTTCCTTCACATGGTTGCATAGGTCCTTTACTTTTTTCGAAGGAGGTGGTTCAGCCGAGTCATAGGGCATGTAAACTGACCCTACAACCAGGCTCATTTCCTCGCCTTGTCCCAGGCCCAGATCCACTTGTGCCACAGCCAGGTCTCCCTCACTAGCCTGTGAACAGAAGAAAGAGTCTAGTCCTTTAATAACAATGCAAGATCTAATTTTCTCCTGAGTGTTTGCGTGATAGATTCTGCCACAACCACTGAGGCCCTTAATAGCATTGTCCACTATCCATGGTTCCTGGATCATTGCTATGACAGTCTGCATCCCAGCTAACAGCCTGACTAGAGTAGCCGAGGCTGCTTTGCTGTGGTGCAAATTTATCTGTACAATGTGCACCCGGGTTGCAGCCATAATGATGACTACTTTCCTGGTACCTCTATGTACCCTTCTTCTGACTTTCACCACGGTCTTTCGCAAGCAGCTTGACAGTAGCTTTTTGAATCCCGCAGTGCAGTCTGAAGTTGCAGGCTTTCAGAACAGAGAGTGATCGGTCGTCTATCAGCGCAACGAAGTGGGCACTTTTCGCGTCCCTACTCTCACTGCCCCGAGCGACAACCCACTCTCTGGCCTGCAGTCCTGCATTTTGTTTCTCAAGGAAGCACAGTGCTTCTTGAGCGGTTAGATCTGGGTCTTCCACGTGTAGTACAACCCTGTGCTTCTTGGGAAGCTCCGAGGCTGCGACCACACGTACAGTAAGTCCAGCTATTTTGTTTTCGGGGAAAAGGCTTTTCAGCCAATTTCCCGTTTCCTCATCAGTGCAGCACACCATTGCCACACCTTCTCTTTCCCAGACACCGTTGAAGGTGGGTGCTTTCACCCCGTCAGGTAACGCCAGAATGGCCCTCTTCAGGAGTTTCTTCACCTCCGTTACCTCTTCAGTGCCCAGTTTCTGATCCGGATATGACTCCGGCATAACTGCAAACTTGAATGAGCTCGTAGTGTTCTGAGCATATGTGCCCTGATCCTGCGTTCTCATTCTCTTTTCTTTCGGTCTGACTGAGGGGCTTGGCGTAGTACGCTCTGATGGAAGGCGTTTTATTGCCTTCCTCGTAGCCCCCTCCCCCCTTCCCTCATCGACCTTCGCTGCTGCATCCGTCAAGGTTGCAATCGCCCCCGAGGTTTGATGCAGCTTCGCTCTCTTGCGACGTCTTCTCTCGGCTCCACTCAGTCTGACCCGATTCACATCGGTACCAGACTGGTCAGCCTTGTCAGACTTCGTGTGTTCGCCATCGCTGGCCCCACCCGAAGTTGCTTTTTCAATATTAAGATTTTTTAAATTGGTTTCCATTTTAGTCCCACGAGTACCGCGGTTAAGCGTTTTCACCTGGTGCATTGCCGCGATTGCCCAGGGCTTGGCTTGTCTCGGGTGGGTTACACCCAAGACTACTCTCAGAGGTCGCCCAGGTTTCTGAGAGGCACCGTTAGCGACACAGCTCCCCCTGTGCCACGCATCCTTAGGCACGGTATGGCCGAGGCCATGGCTTACGCCGCTCACACACATGGATTGGGTGGACTCCTCTTAGCGACCGCGGGCAGCGGTAGTCCTTAAGACCTCCACCGCTCGCGACCGAGCCCCCTCACTACGACAAAGTGGGAACCCAGTAGAGGGGGAAGCGATTATTATAATATTGTAAGAAATCACAATTGTACAATAATTGCTAGGAATAATGCTATTTTTCTGTCTGTTCTTATATTTCTCGGCGTTTCTCTTTGACAATTATATTTTTGTGTCGTTATAAGTACGAAAAAAAAAACTATTACTATTACTCTTCTATCAGAAAGTTAATAATTACTGCACATAACAATATTGTAATAATAATGACTTACGGTGTAAACTAACGATTTACATCGAAGATGAGCTGATCACAGTTCACTATTAACTGATTAATTCGGTCTATACACAGCAATAAATACCTGTGTCGTTCACAGGTAGTTCTGGTCACATTTCTCGGATTATCCTCCCTTTTTCGATTTGTACGCGACAAGCATGCAAAACAAACAATAAAAGGATCGTTTGATCGAATTGCGAGTAAAGTACGATTAAATAATTAATCTCAACAATGTAATTTCTTTACATAAAACAAGATTATGAAAATGTAGAAAAAAAAAACAATGAATTGTTTTATAATGTGTTAGGGCGATTAAAATGAGAATGATTTATTTCTCTTAATTTTCGGGGTAAAAAAAGAAAACGTCGGCGAAATTGCGCATAAAAACGCCGAATCCCATAAAGAAATATACGCAAATTTTCAATTATATTCCTACATTTTTTTCGCAATGTAAAAAAAAACACGAAAAAACTCAATTTCTTCTCCAGAAAAATTAGAATAACTGGAAAATTACTCAACCGATTTTTACAGAAATCTAATCCGCTCGAAGTTATGCAGAGACGCGTCGATTGCATCCTAGATCATCTCGATCGATGCATTTGTCCATCAGATATCGTGGAGCTATTTTTTCTCTTCATTTTCGGGGTAAAAAAAAGAAAAAGTCGGCGAAAAGGCGCATGAAAACGATGAACCACATTAAAAAATTTGCAAATTTGCATTTTGTAATTATATTTCCACGTTTTTCCTGCAATAGAAAAAAAAAAAAACTTAATTTTTTCTTCAGAAAAAATGGAATAACTGGAAAGTTACTGGACCAATTTTTTCAGAAATCTAATCCGCTCTAAGTTACGCAGAGACGCATCGATTGCATCCTGGAACATCTCGATCGATGCATTTGTCCATGAGATATCGTGGAGCAAATATTTTGCAACGGACATACCTACACACACACACACACACACACACACGTACATCACGTTAAAAACATTCGGAGCATATTCAGGAGGTCTTGAAACATGGAGAAATGCAAAAAAAATGAGCTCCGATTTCACGTCCTCAGAAGGGTGAGAATGTAGAAACGACATGATGATTGGTTGAAAATATCTTATAAATCACAAGTCTTCCTCTTGGATTTATTTTCCTTCACTCTTGTCTTATTTTTTGAAATATTTCTTTTCTTATTCTTCCAGGTTTTTCAACGATCCTCGTCGCGTGAGCTGGCAGTATTGACCATGACCAGAAAAAAGTTGGGTCAGAGCCTAAAGGTCCACATTCACTTGTGCACACCCATATTCTTCACAAGAGTGCCGAGCATCGCTATAAAATCCACATGTAGCAATTCGCGTGCCAACTCTGTTCACCTTTTTAAACTGTACAAACATACAATTCCACAGAGCCTTTTAAGAACATAGAAACTGTCACGCTCATCAAGTGCACAATCCTATTTTCTATATTATACAATGAGTGATCATGTGTACACATTGCCCATTTAAAATTCCACACTGTGAAGATAAAACAACACCCTGTTATTTTATTTTTTCCTGAAACTGCATATCTAAAAGGTATGAAATTCGATTTTTTCATGAAATACCACATGTTTTTGATGTGTTGTTGAAACTAAATATTGAGGAATTCGAAACGCGCCTTGCGTACTTATAATTACTCATTCTATAATGTGGGGAATATGATCGTGCAATACGCGAGTGTATCAACTGGCATGTGTTGAAATGTTCTGTTGATTAAAATGCATGTGCAATTTTCGAGGCTTAACAATAGTATGTAGAGAGGATAGACTAAAGTAGAGGCTCAGTTCTCGGAGTTCAGGCGACCCCAAGCCAGAAGAAATATCACCCCATGGGAGGGATAGCGTCACGGTGGATCGTCTCAAAAAATGGATGAGGAGGCGGGGTCTCGGTAGACCCCCTCCTGCTGCTCATTTTTTTTAATGTACAATTATATTATAATTTATGTAGAAAACCATCAAAATACTCATAAAGGGCAATCTGGTAGGTTCCAATGGATGAGTCAAGCCACAAGGATTAAATGATCTAAATGAATATATGCCGGTTTCTAAAATGTGACTTTCACACTGAAGTTTAGCACGTTGCTATGCCTTCCAAGTCAATTACTTTGTTTCCTCTATCGGGATCCTTCATTAATTACTAAAGTAACTTGGCGCCGTTTGAAACTTCTGATGCTTTACATATTTTTTTGGTTTCATTTTGAGATGGCTCGATATTTAGTAGGGGAGGGTGGGGCAAAATGGAACGGCAGGGCAAAATGAAACACGGGGCAAAATGGAATGGTAGGAAAAAACGAATATAGAACGAAATTCAGACAACTTTTTTTTCACCTAATGTGAGCTCAAAAATGATGATTCGGGGTTAAGTCAGTGACAACAGTCAGTGACACATCACACTACATCCATTCGGAAACAAGAATGGAAAAATGAAAATAAAACTACATTGCTCGGGGTGGAATGGTATTTTTTGGTAACTAGGTATCATCATGACGAGTATTTTGGAAAATAAAAAAACCGAATTCGTCGAATAGTTTATGAGATATTGGCAAAAAACGATTTTCAAGGAATCGGGGAGGAGGAGGAATTTCAAGGAGATTTCAAGGATATCTCACTAACTGCCCAACCAATCGAACTGAAATTTATCGCAGATTTGAGTCTCAGCATCTTTCCCTTAATCATTTGCGAGTTATGGGGACAGTTCTGGACATACGAACACACATGACTACACATATACCTACATATATATACCTACCTATATATATACAGACATTCTTCAAAAATACCATTTGTTCACGTTTCATGACATTCCTAGTCATTTTTACACCCAAAATTGACAATTCGAAAAAAAAATCACAATTACAAAGCTTTCATTCAGAAGCAAAATAAAAAGGTCTTATAGTTTTTGGAAATCAAAATTCACTACTGTCCCATTTTGCCTCAACCTCCCAAGCTTTTGACCTTTCTGGAAACTCGGCCCATTTTTTCCATATTGTTCTCATGAACTTTTGACCCTTGACATCGTTTCATCTGTTTTTTCGATGCGACTTTTATGATCATCCAATCATTCGAAGTATTTCACTCACTTTACTGATTCAATCCTTACGATTGGTCACCCTTTATATTTGATCCAAGAGATTTCATGTAATGAAAAAACTGATGACAAAATTGTCATGCTTAATCCATCTTGGGAAATAAGAATGATACTGATTTGTAATAAATAATAACTAATAAAGGATCCCGGAAGAGGAAAAGAAGTAATTGACTTGAAAGGCATAGCTATGCGCTAAACTTCTGGTTGGAGGTCGATTTTTAAGAACCTGCATATATTTATTTAGACCATTTGATCCTTTGGCTCGACTCATCCGTTAGAACCCAACAGATTGCCCTTTATCAGTAGTCTGCTGGTTTTCTAGACAAATGATAATTAATTTTCCTGAAGAAAAATAAAATCAGCAACCGGAGTGGATCTGCCGGGACCCCGCCTCCATAAGCATTTTTACCAACCATCGACCATGGCGCCATCCCTCTCATGGGGTAATATTTATTCTGGGGTCGCCTGAACTCCGAGAACTGAGCCTCTACTTTAGTCTATCTTCTTTGGACTCAGGGCTGAAAATCTTCGCGTTTAGGTTACCCTTAAAACCTTAAATTCACTCAATCACAGCTATGCATCCCGATCGGTAATGCCGAGATTCTGGATGCGTGGCTCTGATTGGTGGAAATATAAGGTTTTTAGGGTACCGTGAACACGAAGAATTCTAGCCCATATCTCAGGATACCCCATGGGTAACCCCAGAGTATGGCTAGTAGAACCCCATGAGAGATGTAATTAATCATTTTCTCTAGAAAGGCCAATTAGAAATCTCATAAAAGTTAATCTGATGGGCCCAAATTTACAAGGCAAACCACGAGGGTCAAATAAGCTCAATGTCCATTACATTCTTTAATATAATTTTATATTCATCTCTAAAGTAAGAATAAATAAAATAAATGCAATTAATAATAGTGTACAAGTTCAAATGACCTATCGTTTGAGCAAGTAAAATAAAAGGTATTTGCGCATTTTATTCGTCCCTAATCATTCATTGAATCGCATTATGGTATCATACAAACAGGTATGATGAAGCCAGAAAACAGGGGACAAGTTCGCCGGAGCGCCAGAAGCGGCGTTCCGGTCGACTTACGCTTCCCCCCATCTCCTTTAGTCTCCCACCACTAGCACTTATTTTGCTGGAGGGAACGTTATGAAATTTATATTTTAAGTTAAAATAATTAGCCCCGTATGAAATTACATGTACAATGCGAAGAAAAATAAAAAAATGCAAATATATTCATGGTTTTTCATGTACTATTTCTTTAATAGTCAATGGCCCGCTCACTCTTTCATTAATGGGGTGATTTTTATCTTATAATAGGTGAATTCTTTCTTTTTTTACTGAAAATAATTACCAAGATTGAGAGTGAAATCACTGCTCATTGTAATAGCAGTAAAAATAAAATGAAAATGCAGTTTTGTCCAATGTTGAACAATATTTATTTTTCGCGCGAAAATATCTCGCGAATGTTGTTTGTTTATGGCTGCTCCAAAACGTATTCCAATAGATCTGAACAGTCTGTGCGAGTTGATTCATGCAAAATGGTTAAATCGTGTGCAATTATAAATTGCAAAGCATCTTCTAGGGATAATTATCGTTTTTTCTCCCTTCCCAGTGTGAAAAAAATTGAGAAGCGACGACAATGGCTGGAAAAAAGCGGTGATTTGCTACCGAGTGATCAAGTGTCAAAGAACGATTGTTATTTGTGTGAGGTGCGTAAGTGAATAGTTGGGACTTTTTTTTTCTTTTGTGGCTCTTGAAACCCCTTGTACCTCATTTATTTCACCCCTCGTGACCATTATGACCCTCGTGTCTTTTTCAAAACTTGTTCATAGAAGAAAACAATAAAAAACATAGTTCAAACTGGGATCCTCGTTATCGTAATCCCATCCCTCCCAATTCTTCTCTATTAAGCTTCACTGAAGAGAAGAGGAATAATTAATTCAATGGACTTCTGATGTTAATTATTCTTTCTTCTAATTAGTATTTCAATCGTCTAGTCGACATGACTCTCAGTCAATCTTTATCGCTCGACCCATGGAACTATTTGCTGAGAATCATATAGTTTTCATCTCAACATTTTTTAATCCTGTTCCTCTCGATTGAACACAAAATTTTATTTTCATCACGCTGTTCGGAGAAGTAACTTTCCGACACATTGTGATGAAAAATTTTGTTCGTAACTCGTGAAAAAAGTGGTTTTTGGCTCGTGAAATTATATCACTCACCTTCCGCTCGTGATATAAACCTCCCACTCGCCAAAAACCACTTTTTTGCACTCGTTACGAAATATACTATTTCTCTCTCCTGAAAAAAACAAAATTGATTTGACGGGGATTTGAACTCGCGACGCAAGTAAAATCGGCGTGTGGTGGGAGATCTAATCCGCGTGAGGGGAAGGGACGCAACAGCGCCGCGCGCGGCTTCCATTAGAACTTGTCCCCTGTTTCGGTGTCGGCGACATCAAAGCTTCACCATACCTCCCTGTATCATACATTAAATCGCATCGGTTAATCTGCGGTTCAGCGAGTGGATGGGGGAATTGTACTGATCTCTATCTAACTGAATAGAGGATCGCTAAGTCCGCCATTGAATTCATATGGGAGTCATTCAGCGCCTCCGAATATGACTACGTGAACTAAAATCCATCTTTGCGCATGCTCAGAATAGCGCCAAGTAGTGGGAGTTTTTATTTCACCGAGATACTTTAGAAAGGTTTCTAACTATTTGACCATGTATATAGTATAATGAGAGGACGTAGATATTATGAAAATTAAAAATAACACAATCGAAAATATGTCATCAACTACCTTGATATTAATTGACTTATACTTATTTGATGTGTGTCGCAGGAATTAAACTGAGTGAATAATTTAAATCCTGAAAATTTAAGTCAACGAAAGATTTCAATTATTATTAGGTCCTCCCAGTTTTTATTTTCTATATCTTAACAAGCGATAACCGACATATAATGGTACTTTCATAATATTATTCAGTAAGCTCCGTAATTACTGACGACGCTTTCCCAGACTGCTGGCAATGCTCGAACCATATAAGGTCCCATTTTAATTCAAAATGGAAATAATCCTATGTAGCTCAATATCTAACTGTTCTTTGCTATTGTAACGAGTGCCTGACAATTTCCTCTTCACATGACCAAAACAACTGAAATTACATGGATTCATATCGGGTGAATATGGTGGGTGGAAAAGTTCTACCCAACCTTCATTGTCAATTAACTGCCGAACGATGCGTGTTTATGTGGTCTGGCGTTATCCTGTAAAATAAGGGGACTTGTTATGTGATGTTCTTGTGTCCATTTGGGAGTATTGCCCTCCAAAAACGTCTTATAACCTTCAGATGTCATAGTTGTATTTTCTACATAAATCGTCCAAAAAGCGATCTGTTGCTACTATCAGCAGTATCTTCCGTTCGTGAAGTTCTGCATGTTGTAATCTTGGCGCTGACGTACCTGGTTCCACCCAAGGTCGTGATTGATGTGTTTAAAAAGGGGTATAAAATTCGACCCAACTCCCATCTACACACAGGAGTCTAGAAAGTATATTTTTCTTATGACGAAACCACACCAAATTGCTACGTGCAGCTTCATATGAAAATTCTTGTTGATCGTCAGTTAAACTGTGAGGTATCCATGTTGCCAATTTATTGACCTGATCTAAATCTTCGGTTAGTACTCTATGCACAGTCGAATGAGGAATACCAAGTTGGGTGGAAAGATCGTTGACACTCACTCTAGGTAACTGATGGAGAGCATCTGCGATTCTATCTCTCCCTTCTAATCTATTTGATCGCATTCGTCGAGGGACCCGCACCTCATTTTCAGCAAACATTCGACCTCGTTTATAGGCATTGAGCCAGCGTTGTATTGCTCGTTTATTTAATGCATCGCGGCCAACACATTTCATTAATAACCCATGCGCAACTCCTCGAGAGTAATCTAATAGGGCACAAAATTTCAGAAATATTCGTTGTTCCACTACACTCACAGAATTTTTCAATTTCTCCATCGTAAATACTGCAACGTAATCAAAACGAAAAGTATACGACACTGCTATATTGAATGAGCAATATTATCATGTTACTATTTTTTTCGTCAGATGGCGCAATACCATGCCAGCTGGAAAGAAAAAGATGAGGGATGACCTAATATTATATGATTAAAAAATGAATAGAGTAAATAATATCTAATGAATTACGAGTTATTTTCATATACAGGGTGTTTCTAAATGATCCAATTAACTCTCGTCCAGCGATAGATTCGAGCCGCCTGAATACGGGAAAAATGCGAAAAAAATGATTAATTAACTAGTTTTTAAATTATTAACGTTTAAGATGGACGAATTTGGAGCGCGTATTTTGCTCTGATGTAGTGGGTAGAGAGGGGAGTAAAGCATATGACAATAGCGCATTTAGTTATGGAGAGGCTAGTGACGTGAAGGCAGTTGCGGTATTGTCAATATTACTAGACGATGGAGGGATGTTTTCATGTATCCTCAATCAGTGATTGAGTCATTGGTTAGGTAGTATGCAGATTGGAATGACCCCGAATTTTGAATGGTTTTTTGAACCAGACAAAATGAGGATCGAATGTAAATCCCCCGCTGATGAATCCAATGCATCCAATGGGCAATAAATAATAATGAATTGATGTTTGAGTTGAAAATTAATTAGAGGCAAAAGTCCAGATCAACTCTTGACGATAGGACTCGAAATAATGGTCACAGAATAAGGGTCAGGATGAGTGTCATGATAAGGGTAGGCATGGGAGTTAAAGTAAGAGTAGCAATGAGGGCCAGATTATGGGCCCCAATAAGGGTCAGAATGAGCGTCAGTATGGGGGCCGAAATAAGGGTCGGTATGAGGGCCAAAAAGGAGAGTGGGTATAAGGGCCAAAATAGGGGTTTGAATAAGGGCCAAAATGAGGGTCAAAATAAAGGACAAAATAGGGCTCGGTATGAGGGCCAAAATGAGTGTTGAAATAAGGGCCAAAGTGAGAGTCAAAAGGTGAGAGTGAGGGCCAAAGTGGGGGCCGGAATAAAGGTCATTATAAGGGCCAAAATAAGGGCCAGAAGAAGGGTGAAAATGAGGGTTGGAATTAGGGCCAAAATGGATGTCGGAATTAGGGCCGAAATGGATGTCGGTATAAGGGCCAAAATAGGGGTCGGTATAAGGGCGCAAATAAGGGTCGGTATAAGGGCCAAAGTAGGGGGTATAAGAGTTAAAATAAGGGCCAAAATAGAGATTGGTATGAGGGCCAAAATGAGTGTTGAAATAAGGGTCAAAATCAGTGTCATTATGAGGGCCAAAATGAGGGGCAGAATAAAGGTCAGAATAAGAGCCAAAGTGAGAATCAGAATAAGGGTCAGTATGAGGGCTAAAATGGGGGTCGGTTTAAGGGCCACAATAAGGGTCAAAATCAGTGTCATTATGAGGGCCAAAATGAGGGGCAGAATAAAGGTCAGAATAAGAGCCAAAGTGAGAATCAGAATAAGGGTCAGTATGAGGGCTAAAATGGGGGTCGGTTTAAGGGCCACAATAAGGGTCAAAATCGGGGTCACAATAAGGGTTGGAATAGGGGTCTGTATGAGGGCCAAAATGGACGTCGGTATAAGGGCCAAAATAGGGGTCAGAATAAGGGCCAAAATAAGGGGCAGAATATGGGCCAAAATAGGGGTCAAAATAGGGGTTGAAATAAGTGCCAAAATGAGGATCACTATGAGATTGAGAAGGGGTATTGAGAAGGTTGAACCCAGTGGACTCTTCGACGCAGATGAGCCGGCTATTACAGTCGATTTTCCATCAGTCAGCGAACCGGAACCTTCACCAGCGAGTGAATCAGAGGCGCAGAATGAGGATCGAGATGAGCAGATTCCAGTACAGTAAACTCCAACGACCAGACGAGCTGATGAACGTTTGGATCACGTACCAAGTCGTCGAGGTAGAGATCGACCAAGATTGTTACGTACTGCATTACCTGGAAGACCGAGGAAAATCTTCAGTTCACCAGACCTGTCACCAGAAGAAGAAGAAGAGGTTCAAAACATCGTGGACGGATTGAAGAATGATCAGTTGGAGCTAGAAGATGAGGTTTTCGCTCAGTTTGCGTCGGTGACAGATCCCATGACTTGGGAAAAAGCTGAACAAACTATGGATGCTCATAATTGGCTAGAAGGACTAGAAGATGAATATTTATCGTTAATATGTAACGAGGTATGGGACATAGTGGAATGTCCACCTTCTAGAAAAATCATCAAAAATCGTCTGGTCTTCAGAACAAAGCAAAATGGAGCAAGAGAGAAGAAGAAAGTGAGACTCGTCGCCAAAGGATGTGCTCAACGACCTGGTATAGATTTCAGCGAGACGTCATCACCAGTAGTTAAATCTACGTTAGCAGGTCTATTATCAGCACTTTCAGCAGAGCTGGGATTAACAATTCACCAGATGGACGTTGTGACAGCATATTTAAATGGATTTCTTGAGTAGGAGATCTACATGGAGGTACCAAATCAGTTGTCATCTGTACTGGAGAAGATAGCTAACAAACCTGTTGGATCCAAGAGAAAGAGTGTCAGAAACGAGAAAATGCAGAAAACATCCAGGGCTTGGTTGGATTCACTTCAACTACATCAAGGTAAAGCGGTTTGTCTACTGAAAAAGGCATTGTATGGGTTAAAACAGGCTGGAGTACAATGGTATAAAAGGTTAGTGGATGAATTACTGAAATTGGGTTTGAAATCAACAGTTCACGATCCATGGTTGTTTCATGGGGGAGATCACAAGTCAATGATTCTTGTTGCTATTTATGTTGATGATATTTTAATCAGTTCCAACGATGATAAACAGATTCATAACATGAAAACTGCACTACCACAAGTTTTCCAGATGAAAGACCTCGGAGTAGTGAATCATTGCTTGGGAATCGATTTCTATCAAGAGAAAGAAAGTCATAAAGTTTTTCTCAGTCAACAGAATTATGTTCGAGATCTTTTGGAGAGGTTCAACATGTTGGAATCTAAGCCAGCATCGACACCCATGGAGGGAAAAATACTGTTGATACTAAAGACTCCTGATGTTACAGTAATGGGACGTCTACCTTATCAACCTCTTATAGGAGGTTTGTTATACCTAGCAGTCACCACTCGTGCAGACATAGTGTTTGCAGTCAGTTTCTTGAGCCAATTCAACTCTAACTAGGACGAGACACATTGGTTGGCTACAAAGAGAGTACTTCGTTACTTAAGGGGTACCTCACATTTTGGCATTGCCTACGAGAAGTCTGGAGAGAATCTGTATGCAGCGGTTGATGCTGACTGGGGGTCCAGCGTTATTGATCGTCGATCGTACACTGGTTACGTCTGCTTTATGGCAAATGGGCCGATAAGCTGGGAAGCCAGAAAACAACGAACAGTTGCATTGTCCAGTGCAGAAGTAGAGTATATGGCCGTCTCTGATGCTTCTAGGGAGGCCATTAGGATGGCTCATATGTAAAAAAAATTGAATTTCATAATTTTCGTGTTTGATAAAGATAACCAATGACATGGAAAGTACATGTAAATTTTTTCAAAATTTTTGAATCATTTTTCAAGGTTGCGCCGTGTAGTTTTATTTCTTATGGATTTTAACACGCATCGTAGAGATCGAATGTGTCAATAATTTTTTAAAGACTCAATTATTACATCCCTCGGTGTGTCCCCTCCGTGAACCGTTCAGAAGGAGGTTTAAGAACAGAATTAATTTTTGTCTCAACAGAAAACTTATTACTTATCAAAATGAAAATCTTCATTTCTACTCAATTCAGTGATTTTTAGACGCCTCTAGCACGCTGAGTATCTGGCGGTTTTTCATCCCGATTCGGTTGATGGATTATGGAACTATCTGACAATAATTCAAAGAAAAAAATTTTCTTCCACACCAATCGAATTCTGAAAAAAATGCGAAAGATAATTCCTAAATTTCTAGTAAAGACAGGTGTCCGGCTCATGCGGTGCTTTTACAACGGTCGTAAACACAGAAATTGAGCCTAGGCAAAAAATTTGACCTGCCGAACTAACCTGCGCTGGGAAGGGACTGAACTCGCATCGTAGAGCTGCTTTAAAATTTAGCTAAAATTTTGTATATAGTTTTCATGTTTTCGGATGATGCATTCATGAAAAAACGATAAGAACAGAGGAAAACCTTCTATGATGACTGTAGTGCGTCAGTAATACGCTTCAGGCGGCAGAAGGGGGCAAGGAAAATCCACGATAATGTCAGGGAGTGGTGGAAGAGGGGATTCCATTCATTAGGCCAGAAAAATTGTTCTTCAATATTTCATGTATCAAGTTTTTAATAACTTCTTTTTCTTCGGTTTTTTGTATTTTTTACTCTTTGATTATTTTTGATATATTGAGAATTTTATATTTCCCATATATTTGAAAGAAGCGTCAACTACATTTGTAACAAAAAAGGCATTAGACAAACCTAACTTAATCCGAAGAAATCCTGGGAGCGTTTATTCAACTCAGAAGGTTAATTATGCTTATTTCCTTCAACTCTATTTTATATCATTATTTTTCGAAACATTTTAATTAATTTCATACATGCTTCAGATTGAAAAAATATATTTTGCCCATGAGGACTATCCAATTCTCAATATATCGAAAATAATCAAAGACTGAAGAACATAAAAAAAAACAATTACATAGGTGACTCACCCGAACCCTCACTCGGAGCCATACTCACTACCTGATACGGGCGTATCATTGAGGATATTTAACTTCTACCCAAGTTTTATGACCTCTACTGCCAGTAGGTCAAAAATGTCAGTCAAACTTTAAACACACGGCGCAACCATCAAAATGCAGTTTAAAAATATGAAAAAATTCACAGGGGTATTTTATTAACTGAAGAATCATTTTTTGAGAGGAAATCGGAAATATTCAGGAATACCCGTAAAATGGGCCACTCTAGAGGCCATACATCTTCAAGGAATACTTCAGGCTATTCAGGTGGATCCAGGATGCACAATCTTATGGAATGATAGTCAAAGTGCTCAGAAAATTATTAGAGCACACACGATGACTTCGAGAACGAAACACATAGACATTCCCTTTTCCTTCTCTCCTCTCAGCCAAAAACGAGAAGGAAAAGTAAACAATCTACACGGTTGATTAAGTATTTCTGGCACATAGACATTCGTTTTCATTTTGTACGTGAGGTTTATAAGAAAATAGACATCGCTATAAATTACGTTCCGACTGATATGATGCCAGCAGATGTATTCATGAAGAGTTTGAACTTTGCTAAACACCATAATTGTTTATCCCGTTTGGGAATAGTTACGAATTGAATTTATTCTGATTTCTTTGTTGCAGGAGATTACTTTGAGAGGGGGTGATGAGATTACAAAGTAACTCCATTCTAGAGATCTGCTTTATCGACCTTTTATTATAATCTGTGAATATTAATCCGATTGACTTATTATAAATGGGGTATATACTTTCACTGTAAGTTGGGCTGTTCACCTGTTTCCGGGTATACACGCTCCCACGTAACACACGAATTTATTCTCATCGTCTAATGTATCCAGATATATCAGAGTAATCATTAATAAATATTATATTGTTCTTATCGATGATGATGGACTCCGACATTAGTTATCACCCCTTAATAACAATAATGAGGGCCGATAAGAAAGTCAGCATAAGGGCCAAAATGAGGGTTGGAATAGGGGCTACAATGAGGGTCAATATAAGGGCCTAGATAAGGGCCGGTATAAGAGCCAAAATACGTGTTGCAATGAGGGCCAAAGTGAGGGTCTGAATAAGGGCAAAAATCAGAGTCAGAATAAGGGTTGGTATAAGGGCCAAAATAAGTGTCGGAATGAGGGTCAAAATGAGAGTCGTAATAAGGGCCAAAATGGAGGTCAAAATAAAGATAGGAATAAGAATCAAAATGGGGGTTGGAATAAGGGCCAAAATGAGCATTGAAATACGGCCCAAAATTAGAGTCAAAATAAGCGCCAGAAAAAGGGTCGGTATAAGTGCCAAAATAAGTGTCGGAATGAGGGTCAAAATGAGAGTCGTAATAAGGGCCAAAATGAGCATTGAAATACGGCCCAAAATTAGAGTCAAAATAAGCGCCAGAAAAAGGGTCGGTATAAGTGCCAAAATAAGTGTCGACATAAGGACCAAAGTAAGAGTATGAATAACTGACAAAATCAGGGCCAAAAGAAGAGTCACTACGAGGGTCGGAATGAGGGCCAGGATAAGGGTCAGAAAGGAGGCGATATCATTCGATCGTCGTTCTGGTTTCTTAATACTCCTATGCAAGTGAGTGAAATTTTTTTTCTCGCTTCGCTGGGTTCAATCGCGGTTTGCGGGCCCAGCAGTGAGGAAAAATTACATTCATCACACGGTCCAGAACGTATTTTTTTACGAATATGGATTTATAGTTCGAGCCGAAGGCGTATAATGACATTCATCAGAAAATACTTTATGGACCTTATGATGAAAATTCCTACTTCATTCCATTCATTCCATAATCTTCTCTAAAAAGATTGGTCAAGAACTGGCGGCAGGTCACAAAGTCTGTGAGATCGGCTGGTCTATGGGGTTACTTCGTAATTTATTCATGCGTCAATTATGGTACTGAGATGAATAACGGCAATAGGGTAAGTGACGATAGTTAATATTTTCTCCCATTTATCAGCGACATAATTACCACAAATACCATATTTATCGCTGGATATTTGTTTAAAAGCAGCAATGTTCATTGAGATTATGTCCATTATTAGAATACACAACGAAGTCAATTCTTGCAATATTGACTAGAGTGATTGCATGTTTTCATTTGTTTGGTTGTAATAGCCATTTTCGAGATGAATCCAACCTCATATCACATGGAAAGTATCGATAGTTGAGGAAAAATAACTTAACAAGTCAAGGAATCTTGGAGCAAACCTTTGTCCTATGCTTTTTCTAGATCTTTATAGAGTGAAGAATCGTGGAGTTACCGATGAATTTTTGTGGCAGGCTTGAAGATTAATTTCACGAACGCATACGCAATCATTTAGTCGAATTCAGGAGTGGTTGAGTGACTGGAGGAGAAAATGAAAAATTCTTAACATTTGAATCAAACAGCCGACTGATTGAATTCACCTACATTAGTTATTCCGTCTCGGTTCCAAGATAAATCAATTTCCGCTGTCTCATCTTCGATTTTTCAATTCTCATCATCATTGCGTAAGAAAGTAGAAGGGACAGTGTAAAAATGAAAATTCTTACTCGTAGTTCAAAACTATGAGAAATATGATGTGAAGTAATGAGAACTTCTTCCTTCATCCCAATACTTAACGATAACAGACAAACGCGTAAAGATTTCCTTGAACGCAAATTAATTTTCGATCATTGTTGCACGTTACGAACGAATTTTCAATCAACAAGTGTNCATCCCAATACTTAACGATGACAGACAAACGCGTAAAGATTTCCTTGAACGCAAATTAATTTTCGATCATTGTTGCACGTTACGAACGAATTTTCAATCAACAAGTGTCACATTTGTGAAGGAACAAATTGAAAAAACAATCATCTTCAATGGGTAATAACTCCAAGAAATTTACCGACCGATATGGCTATTGATTCGGTCAACCTTTAGATGTTTAAAAGGTATAAATGACATAGAAAGCGAGATGCTATATGCAATCCATCAGCTTTCCGAACCTCTGTATGAGGGAAATAATGAAACAATTATCAATGCACAAATTAAAAAATTCGGAGGCACTGGGGTATAATCCTGGACGGAGTACGATTCTGCGTCTCCAGTCTGCCAGACTGGTGGTCTGCCACTTGAGCTACCGGGCCTCCACGTAATAACTCCATTTGGAATTGCCAATAAACCTCGTTTAATATTCACGCCAATTTCCATTCATCTCGAGGAATTGTAATTTCGGAAGAAAACGAAAACCGAGAAAAAACTGATTTGGAAGCCCTGTTTGTTCCCAGAATTTTAAATTCACTGGAATGTCCAATGAGTTGTTTCCATAATTTACCAATGCATTGTTGAAATGATCATTACACTCCAACAGATCTTTGAAAATTAAAGTGAATCAAATGATGTATCAGTAATCTAACAAACTTCTGCTGAAGAGCAATATTCCCTTTTTCTATTAAATTATCTTTGCGTGTATAAAAAATTTTATCTACAAAAATGAGTAATAAAAATTCGTCTCTTAGATTCACCGATCCAATTGAAACTTTCCTAGGATCTCACACGTTTCATTCAATCAATTTTCAATACTTTATTGACATTGCTCCTATGAATATTCCTCGTCGTCTGTTTCGCCACAAATCAACAGTCTTGATTTGATTCTAGCCAAGTTGTAAATTTGACTAGTTTGATTATTCAAAATTATTTTGGGGGAAACGTGATACGCCGAATGGGTTCCTTGTATCACTTATGAGTTGACGATNGAATGGGTTCTTTGTATCACTTATGAGTTGACGATACTTAAGAGAGGGATCAACGAGATGAGGAAAGATCGAGAACAACTGGAAACGTTAATAAATATTGACACGCACACACGATTTAATATTTAACAAATTAACAGTTTATTTTGATTCCGGATACACTTGGATTTTGTTTCGATGTTTACACTTTTAAGTTTAGACGAATACTAAATTTTGTTGTAAGATTTTTGCTGGGAGAGAATCGCAAAGATAGAAGGGGAAGAGGGAGTAGGTTAAGGGGATTATCGATGAGAATGGAAATGTCATTGGTCGAAAACTTGAAGAGGAGGGAGAAAATTCGACTGGAGAAAATAGGATGATTTCTATTGGCTTTTGGGACTGGAAAAACCCAGGCCTTTGTTCGGGTCAGTTGAGGGACTGAGAGAGGCTCGGTCTGCCTGGAAGGAGGGGCACATCTGAAAGGGATTAAGACAATTTTGTGGATTAGGACAATGTTTATGGAGGTGAATTTTGAGGATGGCACAAAATTGCCGCCAATAATAATAAAGGAAGCAAACTAAAACGATTGAGAATTCGACGAGGCAGACGGATAAAAATAAAAGTATTTTTTATGAGGGAAACGAAATTTTCGAGGATTTGGGGAAGTTCGGGAAATTTCTGTTAATTGAGTTTTTACAACTGTTTCGAAGAAATTGTTATACGTTTTTGCCCCAAGACGCGCCAAGCAATAAATGAACGGAAAATTGAAAAGAATGAATGGCGCGTCGAGACGTGTGTGAGGTGAAGGGATGGCTATTTTCTACAATTATTAATTATAATATAAAACATATCAACTGCGTATGTTGTCACGCAACATCGTCAACTCTCAAAGTTTCCTTGAATGTTCTCACAAGAGAAAACACATGCAGTAAAAATGTCTTAGAATCATTTATCTGATGAAATTTTTTGGAAAGAGTGTCATAAAATAGAGCGTCTACCAAAAAAATCACTGTGCTAGCACGATGAAGTGGGTTCATTTGGAAGGACCCAAAAAAATTCCGGTGCCAACACCGAAATTTTGACTGAGCGCTACAGGAACTTTCATCAGCCTTACCTTGAAAAACTCCTGTATTTTGCACTAAAATTTCTGGTGCAGGCACAGTGATTTTTACGGCATTTTTTAGATTTTCAAATCTAGCGAATTTGCTAGACAATTCTATTCCATTCCTATTCAACTTTCTATTCGTTTTTGGCCGATTCTATTGAAGTATTCAATATAAAATTTTCTATAGAAGAAATCAATAGAATTCAATTTTTCTATACAACTTATTTTTTTAGGATATTTTCCATAGAATATATGAAAAATAATCCTCCCCTCTCCTTAAATTTCCGAAGTTTTTTCCATTCTAGTTCCTTTTTCGTTTAATCAAGGAAATTCATGGAAAAATTCAGTGAATTCGCCTGATTTTTTTTTACCATTTCTTTTCAACTTATATCGAAAATTCCATTGATTTCCCCTAATTGTATTGAAAAATTTTCAAGTTTCCTTTGGTGTTTGTTTCACAATGACAAATTCAATAGGAAATTTTTTATATGGAAAATCTTTACAATTTGATTCTTCCATACAACTTATTCGATTGAGATATTGTCTACGAGAATTACTGACTTTAAATTTCCTAATTTTTGTTGTTGAAATTTTTTGATGAAAAGAGGAAAAACGGGTAAAGAAAGATGGAGAATTCATGTCGAAACATTTCTATAGAAAAATTCTTGATGGCAAAATCAGCTACTATTTTTGTTATACAAAATAGTTTTTGAACCCTTCTCATCAAAAAACCCGCAGTCAAGCTGTAGAATTACTGAATGGAATTGACGAAAAATTCATATAATTTTCAAAAGTAGTTCAATGGGAATCCAATAGACTGTTCTGGCATATTCGCTTCGTTTCTTCTGTAAATTTTTTTTGTATATTAAGGGATATTTCTGGAGAGAAACCCTAGTGGAAAAACCTAAGGCAGAGGCGTAACATACCTGATCAGAATTTCGGATCGGACTTGATCAGTTTCTGATCGAGACCTGAACAGAATTTCCACTCGGGTATGAGTCAATTTGAGAGTGAAATTCGTAAGTGTCCTGGTAGCTCAGATGGTAAGAGCACCCCACGCGACATTGGGAGGTCCCGGGTTCGATTCCCGGCTAGGAAGTTACTAATTTTTTCTCTCAAAAAAATTAAATTTACTTAAGACCCGGGTGTAATAATTTTTCCCCCATTTTTCTAGGGACCCCACCCTAAAATTTCTAGGGGAAAATGTTGTTTACGCGTCCCGAAATTGTGGGTGTAATAATACACTAAACACTTTGATTCGTGAATAAAATAATAGATTATGACCGCCGATAAGTAATTAATTCGGTCTGA
Source organism: Diachasma alloeum (assembly GCF_001412515.2). Lineage (NCBI taxonomy): Eukaryota > Metazoa > Arthropoda > Insecta > Hymenoptera > Braconidae > Diachasma > Diachasma alloeum. The sequence goes on from NW_021680631.1 coordinate 108,620, forward strand.
GGGGGGTAAAAGTCATGATAAAATGATAATTATTTAATAAAAAAATTTCACTAGATAGTCCCTATTCGATACGTTCACAAGACCAAAATGATGGTCGAATGACGCGTGTAAAAAAAGTAACAATTATAAATCCTATGAGCACTGCACCGCAATCACACCTAATGACCTACTTGTGAACCACAATTACACGCCGTATGAATATTTTTTCACCGCAATTACCCGAATAATACGGCCACAAATGCTGGACGCGTGCATGAACCGATGGCGTGTCAATACCGAGTATCGTTAGGGCCACTGGGATCTGAGAAATGGCGCCACTACCAACTCGGAGAATTTTTCTCAGGACTGTAAATAGTTTGGGGCTCTGCGGGTGCTATTGTATGGCGCCCTCATTCAAATATTCATTTTCATTGCGATTCGATTACGTATGAAGAAATTTCATACAAAAATCTAGCAAATTCGCAAGACAATTCGATTGGATATCAATTGAACTTTCTGTCAGTTGTTGGCCGATTCTATTGAAATTTTCAATAGAAAATGTTTTATATAAAAAATTAATAGAATTGAATTTTTCTATACAACTTATTCTATTGAGATGTTTTCTATAGAAGTTCCTCGGCTCACATTTTATAAATATTTTTGTTTCATTTTCTTCATAAAAAAAAATTAATTAAAAAAATGGAAAACTTGAGCCGCGGAAATTCTATTTCAAAAATCTCAATAGAATAAGCTGTATAGAAAAATCCAATTCTATTGGCTTTTTGTATACAACATTTTCTATTGAACATTTCAACAGAGTCGGCCAAAAACTAATAGAAAGTTGAAGAGAAATCCAATAGAATTGTTTACTATTGAAAAACGATTTTTAGATAAACGGCTCTATGCCATGATGTACTGAATCGATCGACCCAACATTTTGTACAGAAGTGAGACCCGATAATACTGACAAGTAGCCAAAATTTTATGGGGTTCATTCGAATTTATAATGAGATCAAAAAAATAGAGAAACGTGAATATCTCTGAAACTTTGTCTGGACGGTTCTTCATATTTTGATTCATCTCGATAGATGGCAGGAAGACAAGTATTTAGAAAAAAAAAAAGAAATCGGACCAGTATTTCAAGAGATGGAACAAAAAAGTTTTTCACTAAAAGTTGAATATCTTCTAAACCACCTGTTCCATTTCGCGTACTCACGAACTCACCCTGTAATATGATAAGAGCTACTATCTCACTACATTTCAATCTCCTATCTCGATATTTTCGGGAGTTATCGTGCGTACATCATTTTTATCATAAAAATGAAAAATGCCAATTATTATCAAATTGCCCATAGTTTTATAGGGATATTATGACTTGATTTGATAGATATTATCACAATGAATACTTTGATGTCAAAAAAAATCAATTAGGTCACGTAGTTTTTGAAATATTGAGGAAAAACTATTTTTGAAAAATTGCTGTATCTCAAAAACTACTTTACCGATAGGGCTCAAACTGCGCCCAAAGCTGCTCCGAAATGATCACAATTATGTGACATAATTTCAGATTTATAGCTGCAACGTTACTTGTCTTTTTGTTAAAATATTTAAAAAAATTTCGAAAAGTCTGCACACAAATACATACAAATTAAAAAAAAAATCTTTACCTTTGATGACATTCTACTATATTTCCACGCAAAATTAGAAGATCATAAAAATTACCGGTCACAAGGCTTTCATTCGGAAGCAAAAAGGGAATTTGGTAGGAAAATAGAACGCAGGATTCGTTGGAATTTTTTTTTTTATTTTCTCATTTTTCCAATTAAAATTCTACCCAACCACGTGGGCGGCTGCCTCCGCCGCCTCTTCCGCCCCTCCCACCGCGCCATCCCCTTCCGCCACGACTGCGTCCCCTGCCACGCCTTCCTCTTCCCCTTCTCTCCCTAGCCTGGCGAGCCAACCTGAGCTCCTCTAATATCATCCTCTGGAGGTCCTCATTACCCTCCCTCCCAGCTTGAGGATGAGGGATGTCCGCTGGGAGGGGAGGATTGACAGCTTGGTGCCCACGTCCTTCCTCTAGAAGGGCTCCCTCTCCCTCTTCATGCACTTGGAGAATCGACTGCCCAAACTGAAAAATAAATGCTTTTAGTGAGAAAATAGCATTCTTGTATTTTTGGCACTCAGTTCACAAGGCAATGTTTTACAGTCGTAAAACACTGTCTACTGACTGAATAACAAAAACTACTGTTCGGTACTCCCCCGAAAACAACGTTTTTGGCGATTATGTTTGTGACCCTCGGCTTCGCCATGGACTGCAAACTCACAATCGCCAGGAATTTTTTTCAATCTATTCATTAAAAATACTATGTCAATAGATATTTACATTGCGCTGATTTCGTCGAAGCCAGTCCTCCATGGCTGCCACAAGTGCGGGGTTGAGGACGGCTGGCTCGACATTGGCGTCATTCTCTCCCCCTTCTCCTGGCTGGTCCTGCTGGTGTTCGTCTGAAAAACAAAAGAAAGGCGATTAGACACAGCAAACCAATGTTGTAATGCTTATGTTTTCACTACAAAATCTCATTTGTCTCAATATAACCACTTTATACAAGAATTAACCCCAAAACACTGACCGGTGTAGGTTATCACTTATATTATTTTGCACTAATAACCTCATTTGTTTTGCGCACCCATTTTCCCTATCAATGCTCAGAATCTTCAATACTTACAACACTTTTTCATTTTCACTGTATTTAGCACATTATTTCACTATAGAATTTAATTACTTTGACACTATATTAACACTACAAAGCACGAAAAATACACCATTGTCAACAAGTACTTACCAGCCATTTTCACCGTGATACCGATAATGATGTGACCAATGGCGGAAATTTGGAGGGCTGCGCGTTGGTATCAATGCCTCCTCTCGAGAGGAAGTCACGGATTGATACACTAGCATCCTCTTTACATATGGGATTTAGATGCGTGAAGACATCTAATCACCATAATCTATGGCGTAAGGTGATTGCAATTTGCAAATCAACAAACGCATTTTCACCTCGAATCCCGGTTTTATTCGCGAGTGAAGTGAAATTTATTCTGAAATTCAGTGATCATGGGGAACAAAAAGCGCAACCAGAAGGGAAACGACAAAGATAAAGCGAAATTACACTTATCCGTGGCAAGGCATAAACCCGGCCCTAAAAAAAAGTAAGTGAGAATTCTTATCTTTTTGGCTATATACAGCTGTAGCATTTCACAAGTTTGGAGATCTGGGGACTCCAACGGTGTGATTCAACTTGATTGATGCATTTCACCTGTGCATGACATCTGCAATTCATAAAGAATATTTACCAGCCTATTCGAAGTTGAATCACAGCCTTGGAAGTCGCAGAGCGGTCCAACATTGGAAAATGCCATACGTGAAATCGGAGCATTTCCGCTGTCTCAACTGTCTGCTCTTCAAACTCATAAAGAACTCCTTTCCCCTACAGAATGTACATTCCACCTAGGCTTCATTTCTTGAGTAACTCATAGAGAACATTTTTCAATCTATGAAAAGAGGGGTATAGCGTAAGTTTGAAGAGTAGACAGTTGACATTGCCAAAAAGGCTCTAAATTCACCGGCGGCATTTCTCAATGTTGAGTCAGTGTGACCAAAGGACACCGTGGAATCCCTGCATTATCGGCCGGCTGTACGACTGGAGTTTTCCATGGTTTCCCTTGCAATCCTAGCCCCAATGGGGTACAGTTAACAGTAAGATGGCCCATGGTAACGCAGATAAACATCAGAAGAGAGAAGTGGGAGAGGCAAGGCAGATGAATGGGCAGCCTATAAAACCGTTATGGTAGTCGGAAAGAAAAATGATTAACAAATTAAATAAAAATTCGATCGTGAACTACAGATGTTAAATAATTCGTTGCGTGGTTGAGAGAAATTTGAATGCGCGTTTTGTATTTTGAAAAAAGTCAAAAATTCCGGATCACCTGATGGTCAGTCCCCCCTAAAGATTCAATTTTGATAGTTGACGCGTAAGAAAAAAAAAGGATAGGATTTTCTACATGATTTGCTATTGGGAGCTGATGGATGGGCGGAGCTTACGGTTTTGAGATAGTACTTTACATATAAGTTTATGGGGTGAATTTCATTTTGATACGAATTGAATGAAATTTATCTCATTTGGAAGCTACAAAAAAACTAATCTGGCAATGATTTATAATTTGTTAAATTTCACTCTGCCAATCTCGAGTTTTTGACTTTTGAAGACGGCTTAGTTTCTATTTCAGTCCCATTGAGCCGAGACGGTTGATATCTTTAAAGAAACCTAATCGGCTTCCTTGATACAGCCGTCAGATTTAACGTGGATACGTCTATGGACCGAAAATTAGAATTTTCTAATCACTTTGTACTATGAGAAATTGCTCTAAAAAGACTTAGTTGATTAAGAATGCTTTCTATTCCTTCGCTCTGTTGGATAAGTAGGAATCTACTTTGATGATTGACTATGCGACGGAGCCACTTGTTTGTACAGGGCGACAATTTTTCACTCGTGGCGATATCTGTAGATGGCGCTGACGCTCCCTCGAATTGAAACCCGCCAATCAGAGCCCACGGAAAATCGAGATAGTTCTCTGCACATGCGCACAACCTATTTGCGTAGAAAAACGTTCCACAATTTTGGAGTTTTCGGTTGTTGGGGGGTATATAAAGCGGTGGGCTGCCCCACAGCGCTCACTTTCGATCCAGAAAGCGACGAGGGAACAACCAGAAGCAGAGAGGCCGAGAAGCTGAGGAGCAGAGAAAGAAAAGCCAAGAAAGGAGAATGGAGAAGCTGAAAATCAATGGATCTCAGGAGATCTACGGAGGAATCACGGACTTCAAGGTCAGTTGAACCTTCGAGAGAGTTCCAGAGAGGTGAACTTCCTATGAGCACACCGCTTGACCATCTTGAGGCTAGACCCGAGGCAAATCATCGAGAGGTGTAAGTTCACTGGGTAACCGCATAGTTCGAAAGAACTTCCTCGCACCTCTCCACGGTTTAGCAGAGTGCAGATAAATCCCGATTTGGACTAGTGATTGTTAACCCGCTTCTCCAGGATACTTGAGAACTTTCAAGTCTCAAATCCATTGAAAACTCACATTCGCTGTAAATTTGGAAACTTAATTTCGCCAATAAAAAAATTCTCGCTGCAACCAAGAAACTCAATTCCGCTAAATAGTAAGGAAAACTCAATTTATGCTCGTAAGTATCGCCGATAGATGGCGTGGCTGCATAAGCATTTTTTCGCCGAGTGACCCCCCAACACGAAACCATAGACGTATCCACATCAAAATGATTCTTTTTCTCCCCACCAGATTCATACGCCCATCTATCAGTTCCCAATAGGAATTCGAGAATTTCCTACAATATGCTATATATAAAGGAAAAGCCATTTTCAAGGCGACAGATATATCAGCGCAGAGCCCAAACTACAAGAACTACAAGCATGAGTATTAGACAAATTATTCTCATTTCTATTATTACAATATATATCCTTGATATTTTCGCCGTTTCGTCGAAAGTTCGCAGGTTTTTTCAAATGTTGTGGAAAATTGGATAAATTTCTCGAGTCTTCGGCGAGACGTACGCGAAGGGTGGCTAGTTTCCTATATAATACTATACTATAGTCAATACTTCAGGAAATACTATAGGAAATGTGCAGATTCTGCATCTGTTCATTTCATCCATTGACTGAAGCCTCCCTAATTTTGGATTATCAACTAGGAGCAAAGCGGTTGCAAAGAAGTCTGCGAATATTTCTCAGGCAGACCCAGCCCACGACAATGTTGCCAATCCACCAGTGGGGCGCATGGCGACGCAGGGGCAGGTAAGTATGAACAATTCAGGTGATGATAATTGTAATAGGTCACGCCATCATTTATTGAGAGAAACGAGTAGGAATGAACAAGCAGTGCTTTCTACTGCTTCTAATTCCTCAGTTTCATCAACTGATTCACTAATTCGTGGTTCGTATACGCCGGGGCTTTGGAATATTCCTCTCATTCTGGATGATTCATCACACGAAATTGGAGATCATTGTTCGAACGGCCCACCAACATTCGTTCAACCGAATCAACAACTGAGCCGTAATTCATCAGTTTCATCAAACGGCTCTATTATTCGTCGCTTATACACACCTTCGCTCTGGAACATGCCTCTGACTGAATCCAACCCCGTCATCTGCGTGGATGAAGGTAGTGCTTCGAATAATCAGCGGCGATTGCAAGAAGATGATTCATCAGTTGATAATACATTGAAACCTCATGGTACAGCGGAGCAGAGAACGAATAGTGCACCACGAGAGAAGAGAGAAGACAACGATTTTGAGAGGAATAGACTCTCTCCGAAAAGTAATTCACCAAACGATTCTTCCCAAATTAACCTATCGCAACTCTCTTCTTTTACTCCTAATTCACACAGCACGAATTTCGATGTAGCATGGGCTAATGAGAACGGATATGTGGAGGATTTTTTTATGGATGTCGATAATGATGACAATATAATAAGAGAAAATCACATTCGTCGAGGACCAACAGCAGTAGCAGTGAATAACAGGGAGATCAATAGGAACACTTCACACATAGAAACATCAAATTCTTCTTGTGAAATTAGACTACCTGAGCCGACAATGGCTGGAAACATGCAAATTTCAGGAATTGTAACAAAGATGGACACACGTTGTTCACAAATGACAACCAGTTCCTTTGATTCGCAATGCAATAGCATAAATTCAGAAACGGCACAGGCTAACGAGGAGGCCATCATGGAGGACGTATTGCGAACTGTGGTGAATGATGAGCATCAAATTGAAAATTGGTTGCATTGTCGAGCCTCAACATCTAAGGCCGCCAACAGAATGAACAAACATCGCTCAGAAATGACTGACAGTTCCTTTGACAGTTCCTTCCAAGTGCAATAGCATGAGTTCAGAAACGGCACGGGCTAGTAAGGAAGCCATCATGGAGGACGTGCTGCGAACTGTGGTGAATGATGAGCCCCAAATTGAAAATTGGTTGCATGGTCGATTGCCATTATCAAATCATACTTCGGATGACTCCAGGGCGAACCACGATGGACTGATGGAAGTTGGACTGTTTATGGAAATTGATGACATGTCTTACCCAAAATCAAAAGAAACCTTGTATGAAGAAATGCTTCAGAAAGCTGATTCCATTGGTACGTCAACGAATATTGACGCAAAATCGGAAAGTGTACGAGGTGTGGTGACTGAAGATGATGCGATTATGCAGATCCGTCCTAGAACTGAAGCGACGTTACCAAAAATTAATGATGGTTTAAACGATCACGACTATACACTGATGACAACAGCGTCCCATTCTCAGTCTCATAATGAAAGTAGGAGTCAGCAATCCAACAGTACTAACTCCGATGGTGTGTGGGCCCGAGAAGAAGGTATAACTGAAGAAAACCTGCTCATAAATATGGAAGATACCATACCTCAGAAATCCCAAGGATTAAACATTTCGGCATACTCACCAAGGTCACAATCTCCTAATCGTATTGTCCATTCTACAGAGATAACTGAAGAGCAGGGAAATGATAATAACGATGATGATGATTTTAGTGACGATGAATGGATGAATGATTTCATAGATGATGATTGGCTCGACGATTCAATCGAAGATGAAATGCTTCTAGAAGATGGTAGATCCAGCCCACACGACAATGATAGAAAGCACTTGAAGCATGGTGATCATCATGGTAGAACCAATAACTTTCCCAAAGCAAATAATGCTGATGATGTTAATTTTCTAGATGATGAAATCGTTTCCGCTGAAGAGCATCCTGATACTCAAATAAATCATTTATCAGAGGATACAGATGATGAATATTCAGACAACGAAGAGGATGAAGTGAACCATCAGATGGATAATGAGGAAACAGAAGGGAACGATTATCCACTTCAGGGAGAAAATGGACCAAGTGAGCCTCACAAAAATACTCAATCCAAGAAACCAAAAAGAAAAGCATCAGAATTCGATGCGGAATCACGCAGCATCGTCAAATTCACCCATATCTTCAGACAGCTTCAAAAGCTCTTCATCAACGGTATTCATAGACCGGAAATAGGATGTACCATCAATGACCTAGTGCTCATTGAACAAGTCCTTCATGGGTTGAAAACACAATTTGTGTTCAAGTGCACCATGTGCAATCGACGAGAACACATTTGGTCAGAAGTGGAGGACGAGAATTCCCTCGATGTGAATCGATGTGCTGTCCTTGGAATTGCTGCAATAGGCAAAGGACAAGCTGGCTTGGAAGAGTTCACAGCTAATATGAGCCTCCATTATCTGAACAAGAAAATGTATAAACAATTGAGTGAAGAAATGAATGAGAACTTCATAGAGATCGCGGAAGAACATATGAAACAGAATGCTCGTGAAGAATGCCGTATAGCTATGGAGATAAATTCTGTTATCAATGGTATTCCCACAGGTCGAATGATATCAGATGGGACTTGGCCTGTCCGATCATATAATAAAGGAGGTCGCTCAGAGTCTGGAATGGCTGTAGGGATCGGGGCACGGACCAAGAGAGTAATATTTGCAGGTGTCAAGAATCGTTACTGTTATATATGCAGAGTCGCTGAGAATGCAGGAAAAGCAATTCCAGATCACAAATGCTGGGCCAACTATCCAAAAGACAAGAGTATCCTGGGCGTTGAAAGCACTGTGATTGTAGAAGAATTCAAGACAAGTATCGATAAGCATAATTTGATATACTCACATCTGATAGGAGACGGCGATAGCAACTCCTATAATAAGGTTCTTGAAGCCAATCCTTACCCAGATCATACTTGCATGGAGAAATGTGAATGCCAATTACATTTACAACGTTGTAGAAACCGAGAAATTATAGCCATTACCAGGAGTATCAAACCAGGACGATCTGTGGAGTTGCAGGAGTTGAAGAAACTTCTTTATGAGAGTATTGCCCAAATTGACAGGGACGTCACCAGTGCTTCCAGGTATTGGAAAAGGCAGGAAATACGTGATGAGGAAAAGATACCCAACTTGCACAAAGATCTTATGAATTTGATGTATCATATTTTTGGAGACCACACGAATTGTGCTCAATATTTTTGTGATGGAGAAAGTAGGCTCAATGAGCATAATTGGATTCCTCTACTTGAAGAATGTGGTATCTTGCAGCAGCTGCAATCAGTAATGCAAAAATGGAGTGATAACGCCTCCCATCTATTGGTGGGAGAAACGTCAAATTTAGCTGAGGCTTTTAATTCTGTATTGGCTAAATACATTTACGAAAAAGGCGTCAATGTTCAGCAAAGAGGCCTTCATAACGCTCGTACTGCAATAGCTGTTATACANCAATCAGTAATGCAAAAATGGAGTGATAACGCCTCCCATCTATTGGTGGGAGAAACGTCAAATTTAGCTGAGGCTTTTAATTCTGTATTGGCTAAATACATTTACGAAAAAGGCGTCAATGTTCAGCAAAGAGGCCTTTATAACGCTCGTACTGCAATGGCTGTTATACAATTCGATGACCAAAATGTCGCCAGCACATATCACAGAGAAACAGGCGCAATTCCCCCTTTGGAACTCATCGAAATGGAAGCACGGAGGCAAACGAAGAACATATATAACAGGAAGTACAAAAAGACTAAGAAGTTCCCCGACTTAGTATCAGTTGAAACCGAAAATATGAGGGAATCAGCTGATTACGGTTTACATCCGGCAAAACCAGATATGTCTCCACAACAATATCAAGAGGCGGAGAAACAGCACAAGGACACCTTGTATCAATGGCAAGCGAATCGAGACAAGAAAGAAGAAGAAACGCGAGGAAATGAAGGAAATAAATATCTGCTAAGGAAAAAATTGCTCCTGGCTAATCATTTTTCACAAATCTGTCGCTTGAAGAAGACCACACCAACAGCCAAAACGGTTAAGAGTATTCTGTATCCACCCGTGACCGTGGCGGCTACTAAGAACTACGAGCGCAAATGCAAAAATCGAATAAAACAACAATACAGTGGATTACAAGAATGTGGAATCATAATTGATGATGAAATCCCTTCTCTTGCAGCGCAACCAGATGGTTTGTTGGGCAATGACGCAATCCTAATTGTTCATTGTCCCTACAATCTTCGTGATAAGACAATTGAAGAAGCATCCAATGATTCGAAACTATTGAAATCGCTCAAGCAAATATTCAACTACGAAGAGTCAATAGTTTCAGGTTTGAATCCAAATAGTCCTTTGTATTATCAGATTATTGGCAGTCTTGCGATTACAAAACGAAAAGTATGCAGATTTGTATTAGCAACAAACATGGATGAAGTGGCTCTGACAATTGACTACACACAGGAAAGATTCTGGTCACAACATATGGTACCTAAACTCAAAGAATTCTATAACAAGTTTATGGTCCCTGAAATAGTCGACAGTAGACATGCCAGGTCTATGCCATTGCGCGATAACATTCGATCCAAAGACCCTACTGACAATCAATTAATAGAAAGGGGTAACTCAATAATTCCTTGTGAGAATTCATCCAGTAGATTGGAATCAACAATTATTTCTAGTGATGTTCCTGTGTTTAACAACGCAGACGTAGTCAATGATGTCGATCCTAATGAATTCGTCTTCAATAACCTCAGTGACAAAGATTTGGGAGCGATATTTGATGACGAAGAAGGCGAATTAGAAGTTGGTCACATGGACGTATTTGGAAACATGATGATGGAAGCCACCAATCAATTGTATACATATCAATCGCCTCTATTATATCGCAAGTTGTCAACAATACGACCGATAGATCCGAACTGTGAACACATTCAAATTTTGTATCGACCAGGTCATTGGGTCATTACGATACACGACAACTATATATTTATGATACATACTGGGTCAACGGCCAGCGCCCAAGTGTTGAACCTTTCTTACCTTATCTGAGACGTTTGCTTCCATTTTATCAATTCGAAGAGAAGCCAGTCATCTTTCCACGCGTACAACAACAGACAAATAGCATAGATTGTGGAGTATTTGCTATTGCAATTGCAGTGAGTTTGTTACATGGTCTCGATCCATCACAGATTACTTATGAAACGTCACAAATTATGCGCTTCCATTTATATGAAATGTACACATATCGTAATCTCAATCATTTTCCAATATTAGAGGATAAATGTAGCATTACAATCCCAAATTTGCCTGAAGTTCTTGAAAATAAAACAATCGCATATCTTGACCGATTGGAGCGATAGCTACAGTAATTTTTTAGCACTTATCTGTCCATAAAGTTGACTAGTTTGTTATATCGTAAAAAGAAGATGAAATTTAGCCACCGATACATCCGTTGTAGCAATAATAATGCCAGTCAAATTGACGAGACTGATAGATGCACATTGCACCCATGATAAAATCCGCACTAACACTCTGGTTAGATTGATAATGAAACTCAAAGTATAAATTGCAAGCTGAATTCATTAAAGAATGACGGTGGAACACGCTCTGAAAAAGGCAATAAAATGGAATAAAAAATGCATTTATGAGACACATTGTTGCCAAAAGTCTCATAATCCCTGGGTTCAGGACAGTTCATAGTTCCACTGTAAAAAGCCAGAGTGTTGTATGCAAACCATGAGCAACAGGTAAAGATTGCTGTGATAAATATCCACCAGGAGCTATTTTAAAAGGCAAGTCCCCCCCTTTACAAGAAGTGAAAGCTGATATAAACCCAGGGTCGTCAATTTGGAAAGCTCCACCTACAGCAATTCGAGTATAAATAATAATATGAAGGAAAAATATAATCATGGCTTCAATAAAATAGGTGGATAAAAAAAACCTGTTGAGAACTCAATCGAATTCAGCATGAGAAAGCAAAAATGAACTGTCTGAAAAGTATAATATATTTGTAACTTACGGAGATAAAATGAAGGAGTCGTGCCTAAGTGCGAAATTACCAGCCGAGCCGAAGGCGAACGTGGTAAGCACGTGAGTAAGGGTCCTTTTTTTTTATCTCCAGTAGTTAGAATGGTATTTTTTGCCTCGGCGTAGGCGGAAAGTGAAATTTCACTCTCAAGAAGCAGGAGAGAAATGTGTACTTTGCGCTCACGGGGGCGAAAAATAATTATAAGGGGGCGGACAATGAAGCTATGAAGAAATATGAGTGCACGATTGTTGCGTGCGTTGTCAATACGTCTATCAGTCAGTCCCTTTCGACAATTCAGAAGTTATTATAATAGTGGCAATGACAAAATTATTGCTGTTGGATATCATGACGTAGAACTTATTGAATGCTCCCAAGAAATCAATTGTCATCATATGAAGAACTCAGGAATTCATGAAAATGTAATAAACGGGTGGTAGTGCAAACGCTAGATATTTTATCCCAATCCCTTATACCAACGAAATTATCGGCTTTATGCAAAATTTTCGATGTTAATATATAGCCATAATGTACTCAGAGATTGCGCCATAACGTTACAAATTCGTTGACGATTGCGATCATAATGGAAGAGAGTAAGAAGAAAATAATAATAATAATGATAATAATAATAATAAAGGTATAGAAAATGTACAAACCGAAAAATGACGAATTTGTAAATTTATGGACGCAATCGCGAAGGTAATGAGAACAATTATGGAGTAGTGGAAAACAAAATGAAGGATCACGATAAACAAAAATGAGAGAAATCAAATAGATAGAAACAAATCAAGAACGATCCAAAAAATACAGACAACAGAATAAGTGTTATTGCACTACTCTTTTCCACTGCCATAAGCTTATGAGCTTATATAACTCTCTACTCTCTGAAGTTATGATCGCAATCAATCTTGTTCGAATCCCTTCCTCTTCGTTTTTTTTTATGTAGTAATTTTATTCATTCATATTGCAGGTTGCTAAAACGTTCACCGATAATTTACATTCGGTGGCATCGACGTTTCAATATGGTGAGGAACGTCCCCTATTGGTGGCCTCAGTGGGAGCCTGAGCCATGTATCCCTTATGCTTCAATTCCCGAGCCACAGAACGATGGGCGGAGCTTGGCTGCGAATTGGGTGGAGTTCTTCTTACCGGAAGCAGGATTTCTTAGGCGAAAATTGAAAACAATTTCATCTTTTTCAAATATACCTAGACACTTCCAATTGAACTTTCCGATTTAGGGTTTACGAACCGATTATGATTGATGTATTGAAGGAAACTATTTATGTAATAAAGATCAAAGTAGTGAAATATATATAAATATATTGTATGTCTCATTTCCTTCCAAATAGCCCCCCAGGAATCTCTCTAAATTATGTTCCTGTCTCATTGTTAAAAATTGCCTAATATTCACCATGAGCTCCCCCCCTTTCTAGAATTTGGTAAAGCTTCAAATCTTTTTTATGTTTTTTGCAAGGGGGTGAAAATACCTCGGAAGGGATGAAATCAAGAACATAATTATTGACCATTCAGGAATATTTTTTATTCATTTCAGGACAGTAAGAATACTTCAGGAAACGGCAAAAGAAAAGATAAACAGATCTCGTCTGGTCTTTTGATTTTTACTTCGGAACAGCAGATTGGTGAACGTCATTTTTTTTCGATTATTGCATTGTGTGCGGAAATGATTCAATGATTCACGCCATAACAAATGGGGATTTCAAATACATATTTTTTCACAAATATGATTTTTAGCGTAAAGTGTGTGTGTGTGTGCGCCTGTGTATATGTGTGCACCCGCGTGTGTATGTATACGTGTGTATACGTGTGTGAATGTGTGTGTGTGTGTGTGCCGAAAAGTATCAAAAAACGCATCAAAAATGACATGCGCGGCTTTCTCTTCCAAAAAAGGTCTTTTAGGACTTACGGCTCTTTGATTCGAAGGCGACGATATGAGGTATCAACCGGGATTCCTAAGAAGAAAAGCCCCCTTTTGATATAACACAATTATTGAGAACAATGCCACTTACGACCTTTTNAAAAGCGCCCTTTTGATATAAAACAATTATTGAGAACAATGCCACTTACGACCTTTTCATTTCCTCAGACTGCTATACACTCTCGAATGACCTCTATGTAACTTTCATATGACATTGATAACTCCCATATGACCATTATATGATCCTATCAAACTTTCCCATGACTTACATTTGACTGGCGTTCATTTCATCTCGTCATAATTTTTCCTGTCTATTTAGCACCTCGATATATATATATATATCGAGGTGCTAAATATAAGAGGTGTATATATATATATTTATACCTCTCTATCATTGTTTATAAATCTTTTTTTTTATGCATGTGATGATTTTTGCGGGAGAAAAAATTAGGCCGCCTGATTTGATCCCCTACATACGGACCTGTTCGATTACCATTATTAGTCAATCGCGCAGTTACCGACGGCGCAACTAGGGATTTTTTAATTCCTAATGCAACCGCCAAACATGATGGCGTTAAATCGCTCAAGGGGGAAAAAATTATTACACCCGGGCCTTAATGAT
>NW_021680631.1:123144-137032 GCF_001412515.2 Diachasma alloeum
ATTTTTGCGGGAGGAAAAATTAGGCCCCCTGATTTGATCCCCTACATACGGACCTGTTCGATTACCATTATTAGTCAATCGCGCAGTTACCGACGGCGCAACTAGGGATTTTTTAATTCCTAATGCAACCGCCAAACATGATGGCGTTAAATCGGTCAAGGGGAAAAAAATTATTACACCCGGGCCTTAATGCCTAATGATGGAAGGCGGAGAAACACTAGTGGAAAAACCTAAGGCAGAGGCGTAACATACCTGATCAGAATTTCGGATCGGACTTGATCAGTTTCTGATCGAGACCTGAACAGAATTTTCACTCGGGAATGCGAGAGAACTTTTTCTGTTGGGAATTGTTGAGGCTGCAAAATAGATTTGTTTATATCTCCGAAAAATACAACTAGTTCCAAAAATGATCAGATTCAGAATTAATTTCTATTGATATTTTCACTGCAGGAATCGACAGCGAATACGACGATGTGCTAGTGTTCATTCTACTGTGTAAATAGTTATCGTGATACAACTGATTTTTGGAAAAATTAAAAAATTGTAGAAATGATTCAATGGACTGAATTTTTATTAATGGCGATGGATAGGGCTCACCAATACCGAGGTGAGACACGAAAAACGAAACTATAGATATGACAATCTGGTCGAGAACGAGAGAAACGAGAGGCGAGACGAGAAACAAAGGAAGAAATTCATTTCAATTCGACATTAGTTCCTCACGGCCTAGTGTCGAAATGTACCAAATTTCGGACTTTCTGGATAATAACAGGTTCACATAAAACAAAAAATCCAAAACTTAAATTTGAACGATTACAATGCTTCCATTCGGAAAGAAAAATGTAAAGAATCTCATAATGTCACATTTCATCGGGAACCGTCAAGACCTGCAATACGGTGAGATTTCTTGACTCCTTCATGTTTGTCAAAAGCTATTGAACAAACCGGGAGAGAGCAATGCCATTGGGGTCTTCATCTCCATATGAGCCCTCCGAACTCCCCTGAGGAGGATGACATTCCTCCTTCTCTCCGCTCAGCCAAAAACGGTCCAATAAGCGGTATTAATTGATTTAAATCATCAAAATGAAGAAACAACTGCTTCATTTCCAAGTGCCAACGTTTCGAGTTCTCAAAGAACTCTTCATCAGGGCAAAAAAATTTAATTTAAATTTTGTGAAAATACAAATGAAAATTACAAGAATCTATTGTTGTTAAACTGTTATCACTATTAATTCCTGAATTGTAATAAAAACCATTACCTAAAAGTCCATGTGATGTTGTGGACTAACAGAGATCTAAAAACAATTAGACATTTTAATCCAATAAATACTGGAAAATTCTTTTGTCGCATCATAACCTAAAATAATAATTCGTGATTAAAAACACAGGCAAAACCCATGACCAGCATCAACAAAATTTAGAAAAATAGGTTTGATTTTGCTGCTTACAACATTCATTATAATTAATATCCGTTACTATTCGTTTTTAATGTTTTTTTTGTGCGAAAACGTTGCAACCAAACCATGCTGGTATTGTTGTTATTGTGTATTACAACCTCCAACTGGTATAATCAAATACAAAAACTGACATGAAAGACAAGGACAAGTGCTGCCCCAAACCGCCACAGCAACTGCAAATTCAAATGTTCGTCCTCAAATTCCATTTCTTTACCAATTCAAATTGTTTGAGCCTTCAGAAAATATTCTAAAAAAACCCTAACAAACAATTAGTCAAAAAATGAAATGTATGATATTTTAAAATATTGAAGCCTATTCCCTCAAAAAGAAGAATAACTCTGAAAAGAGTACCTAGAAAATTAACGGAAAAAAACGGCAAAGTTACCAACGAGTCAATGAATAAAATATAAGTAAGTCTGTTACATAACCATAATGTCAAGGTATTAGAATCCAGCCAACTACCAACAAAAACTATCAAAGCACAAACCGAAATATTTAAGAAAGTTTAATGATGTGGTCATAAGTGGTCCCGAGTTTTTTATTATCATTAATAAAGTTAACAGTGGAATCATTGTATTTTTTAAAGTAAAACATTTCTAGCATGTTCAAATTTGAACCGGGTATACCATTCTTTAAAATCACCGATTTCTGAAAATCAAATCGATGTTTTGTCTCGTTTACATGACCCGAAAGCCCGGTTCTATACAAATCAGGGTTCTTTTCGCTCCTCATGTGCTCTTTCTCCCTTTCTCTGAAATAACGAGTGGTCTGACCAATATACACATTATTGCAAGAGCTGCAAGGAATCTTATACACCAAATTATATTTGGCCCCTATCTCGATCTTATCTTTTGTGGAATGAATGAAATTTCCTACTTTATTGGTGATGTTTGATATAACTTTAACAACAAACTTCGATGCGCAATTCCAATTTAACCCTGATACCGAACCCCATTTCGGCCCTTATTCTGACCCCCATTTTGGCCCCTATTCTGACTATAATTTTGGCCCTTATACCAACCCCTATTTTGACTCTTATTCTGACCCTCATTTTCGCCCTCATACCAACGCCCATTTTGACTCTCATACAGACCCTTATTTCAACCCTTCATTGGTCCTTATTCTGATCCCTATTTTGGCCCCTATTCTGACTATAATTTTGGCCCTTATACCGACCCCTATTTTGACCCCTATTCTGACCCTCATTCTGGCCCTTATAACGACCCCTATTTTGGCCCTCATACAGACCCATATTCCAACCCTTATTTTGGCGCTTATCCTGATCCCCATTTAGGCCCTCATAGTGACCCTCATTTTGGCACTTATTTCAACCCCTATTTTGACCCATATTCTGCCCCTTATTTTGGCCCTTATTCTGACCCCTATTTTGGCTCTTATTCTGACCCTCATTTTCGCCCTCATACCAACGCCCATTTTGACTCTCATACAGACCCTTATTTCAACCCTTCATTGGTCCTTATTCTGATCCCTATTTTGGCCCCTATTCTGACTATAATTTTGGCCCTTATACCGACCCCTATTTTGACCCCTATTCTGACCCTCATTCTGGCCCTTATAACGACCCCTATTTTGGCCCTCATACAGACCCTCATTCCAACCCTTATTTTGGCGCTTATCCTGATCCCCATTTAGGCCCTCATAGTGACCCTCATTTTGGCACTTATTTCAACCCCTATTTTGACCCATATTCTGCCCCTTATTTTGGCCCTTATTCTGACCCCTATTTTGGCTCTTATTCTGACCCTCATTTTCGCCCTCATACCAACGCCCATTTTGACTCTCATACAGACCCTTATTTCAACCCTTCATTGGTCCTTATTCTGATCCCTATTTTGGCCCCTATTCTGACTATAATTTTGGCCCTTATACCGACCCCTATTTTGACCCCTATTCTGACCCTCATTCTGGCCCTTATAACGACCCCTATTTTGGCCCTCATACAGACCCTCATTCCAACCCTTATTTTGGCGCTTATTCTGATCCCCATTTAGGCCCTCATAGTGACCCTCATTTTGGCACTTATTTCAACCCATATTTTGACCCCTATTTTGGTCCATATTCTGCCCCTTATTTTGGCCCTTATTCTGACCCCTATTTTGGCTCTTATACCGACCTCCATTTTGGCCCTCATACAGTCCCTTATTCTGACCCCGATTTTGACCCTTATTGTGGCCCTTAAACCGACCCCCATTTTAGCCCTCATACTGACCCTTATTTTGGCCCTTATTCTAACGCTCATTTTGGCCCTTACACGAGTCCTCATTGTGGCCCTTATTCTGACACTTATTCTGATTCTCACTTTGGCTCTTATTCTGACCTTTATTCTGACCTTTAATCTGCCCCTTATTTTGGCCCTCATAATGACACTGATTTTGGCCCTTATTTCAACACTCATTTTGGCCCTCATACCAATCTCTATTTTGGCCCTTATTTTGACTCTTATACCCCCCCTACTTTGGCCCTTATACCGACCCTTATTTGCGCCCTTATACCGACCCCTATTTTGGCCCTTATACCGACATCCATTTTGGCCCTAATTCCGACACCCATTTTGGCCCTAATTCCGACCCTCATTTTCATCCTTCTTCTGGCCCTTATTTTGGCCCTTATAATGATCTTTATTCCGGCCCCCATTTTGGCCCTCACTCTCACCTTTTGACTCTCACTTTGGCCCTTATTTAAACACACATTTTGGCCCTCATACCGAGCCCTATTTTGTCCTTTATTTTGACCCTCATTTTGGCCCTTATTCAAACCCCTATTTTGGCCCTTATACCCACTCTCATTTTGGCCCTCGTACCGACCCTTATTTCAGCCCCCATACTGACGCTCATTCTGACCCTTATTGGGACCCATAATCTGGCCCTCATTGCTACTCTTACTGTGACTCCCATGCCTACCCTTATCATGACACTCATCCTGTCCCTTATTCTGTGACGATTATTTCGAGTCCTATCGTCATAGAGTATCAAGAGTTGATCTGGACTTTTGCCTCTAATTAATTTTCAACTCAAACATCAATTCATTATTATTTATTGCGCATTGGATGCATTGGATTCATCAGCGGGGGATTCACATTCGATCCTCATTTTTTCGGGTTCAAAAAACCATTCAAAATTTGATGTCATTCCAATCTGCATACTGCCTAACCAATGACTCAATCACTGATTGAAGATACATGAAAACATCCCTCCATCGTCTAGTAATATTGACAATACCGCAACTGCCTTCACGTCACTAGCCTCTCCATAACTAGATGCGTTGTTGTCATATGTTCTACTCCCCTCTCTACCCACTCCGTCGCGGCAAAATACGCGCTCCCAATTGGTCCATCTTAAACGTTAATAATTTAAAAACTAGTTAATGAATAATTTTTTTCGCATTTTTCCCGTATTCAGGGGGCTCGAATCTAACGCTGGACGAAAGGTAATTGGATCATTTAGAAACACCCTGTATATTGAATTTATTTATACTGTAACCTGTTATTTCCGTTACAAATCATTTCATGGTTTTGTGTAGGTCGTCACCTGCTTTTTCTGTAGTTAATTTGGTCACCACCAGACTTATGTTAGAGTCAAACCATCCAACAACGAAAGTAACTTTTGAGAGTGATTTTTTGTTATTGACTCATTTTTGTATGATTTTCGTTTCAAATACGCCCATGCTCATTGGCCGGAGGACTTCAGTGGACTTCGAGGGACATCCAGGGGGTTTTGTCATTGTTGTCTTTTCCACTGAAATTGATGGAATCTAGAGAATCCACTGGGTTACGTAAAGCCTCGATAATTGACCGTGAAACTATGGCGCTGAAGCTACAGCACAATTTGTACAATGTAATGCGAATCTACGTCAGAGAAAGAGACAGTGATATCATTTAGGTCCGGGGATGCCGTTGGATTTGGTTGAATCACGTCTTGAACATCGTTTAATTAATTGAATGTAGCCGGAAGGGTGAAATTATGGTTGATGAGTCGGTGATATAATCAGATTTGTAATTTGTAATTTAGTCTCGTTGAAATAATTAATTATTCAACACAGTTTGGTAACGCGCAGGCGTAAAATTAATAGAGCGCAAACGTCATTTTCGGGGCTCAATGATAATTGTGGTTTAGTAGACATATGACGGGGGCCAATAGGAATTATTGCCGCGCAATTGATGGTCGCGCTGATACCCTAATAATTTGAGTGATCACTTCTCTTCTAGTGGTGACAAAGTGTGGTTGTTTCACACGTCTGTCAGATTTTTGTAGGACGCCGTTTTGGGTAGTTATGTTGGACTTTGGTGTGCCTTTTGGACCTCTGGCTCATCGGGTTTTCTGATATTTATTGGGACATCTGGATTATTGCCATGCAGCCGGGAGTTCTTTGGGTCTTCGAGTTCTTTCATGTCAGGGCTCTGGTGAGTGTGGTGGCTAATCGATTTTAATTTAATAAGGGCAGGATCTCTGATCTTTGGCGTCTCGGGCGCATGTTAGAGTGATTGATTTACGTTTTCTAAGAGACTTGGATTAGATTTGATGGATTTTAGTTTTTAGAAGAGATCTTGTCCACCCGATAAAGGATTTTTTCCTTAAAGTCATTGTGTTTTCGATTGTTTGAAACTCTCGTTTCGTTCGTTTTGTTTGGTTCGTTCGCATTCATTGCATTCGTTTACGTTTGTTCACGTTTTATTCGGTGTTCAACAGACTCTCGTTGCTGGAGTTATCTTTAAGTTCATGAGATATTTGTAAATTTTGTGGAATAAATCCTGATGGATGTTAGTGTTGCATTCGATTGCAAATCCTTAAACGAGCGCTCTTGCTGTGGGTGAATTTGTCAAGGATATTCAATATTAGGAAGTTCATAGATGTTATGACCACGGATAGTTTCACTGGCTATTGTCTCGATTAAGTCGTTTGGTCCCCAGTTTTACTCGTCACGGAGACATTTCGATTTCAATCATTCTTCTGTTGTGTTGTTTTGATTCACATGAATATCGTTGACTTTCTTTCGATTCTAATTATTTTTTTGACTTTCATTTTAACTAATTTTATTCCGACTTTGTTGACTTTTATTTTTGTGACACTAAAATCTTTTAATTTATTAACGAATGTGATCTTTTGAAATTAGTTTAGTCTGGTTATTTATTTGAACGATATAAAATCAAAAAGGGGATTATTTAATGAATAAATTTGTGATGTATTGAATTTTTTGAATTTATTAAATATTGTCAATTCTTCGACAGTTTATTTTTCTCAATTTACGTAACCTCGTCACATTTCCAGGGGAGGAATTCTCCGCGTTTAAGGTACCTTAAAATACTTTTTTTTTCGCCGCCAGGGGGCGTTATGGATAGGTTTTGTTGAGTTTCGGAACACTCTTCGATTGAATTCTTTGAATTATTTTGTTTATTTATCATTTTTCCCGATTATTATGAGAAAGACGCGATAGTACCTCAAAAGCTTATAACTGAGTTAGTAAAAATCAAGTGATATTATTGAATATCAATGTTCGCCGTCCCTGGTCTCATTGCTGGAGCAATTGCAGCAGATATAGCTGAAGGTGAAATTGAAGCAGCAAACGAGCAACAAATGCATCAGGACAATCGAGCTCGTAATGGATATGTACGAGATCTCCTCGATCCTTTGGATACTTTGAGTGACGCCGTTTTCAGGGAAAGATTCAGGTAATTAACATTTCTTACAGATTTCCAATATTGAATTGTCTTTCCATTGAGGTTGAAAAAAATTGTTGAGGAACTGTTTTAGTGGTAAAATATCTAACTGGATAATTGAATTATTGTGTGAAATCAATATTCATTAAGATAAAGAAATTGATAGAATATGTATTTGATGTTCCAGATTAACAAGAGCAGTGGCGGAGTGGTTAATCGAAAGGATTAATCCATTATTACCTGAGGAAGGGCCAACGTCAACGATAGCCAAGAGAACACAGGTATTTGAGTTAGAATGTTTATGTATGGTTATGGCCATAATAAGAATGTGATAGGACGAATAATGTAGATGCAGTCATATAATTGAGGTAACACTTATTGATTATTCATTACAGATTTTAGTCACACTGAGATTTTATGCATCAGGTTCATTTCAAATGTGCATTGCTGATATGAAATATTTTTGTTTATCTCAACCCATGGTCAGTCGCATAATTGGCAATGTAACGAATGCAATCGTTCAATTGGCCGATAAGCATATCAAATTCCCTGAAACGCGTCAAGAATTGGAAAGAATTTCTCAAGGGTTGAGTATTGATTTGAGGTAGAGAAATTGAAGCAGTACATTTTCTAATTGTTTTTTTTTCCACAGATTCCAAGCGGAGTCACAGTCTCCGGGGATTGTGGGGTGTACAGATTGCACTCACGTTGCCATGCATGCACCCATTGAAGAACCATGGAGTTATAAGAATTACAAAGGATATTCATCAGTCAATGTGCAAGCTACGTGTGACCACAAGATGCGAATCACATCTATCGATGCATACCCTGGAAGAGTCCATGATGCCAGGATATGGCGACAATCAGAAGTTAAAGTGGCTATGCAAGCTTTTAATGCAGAGCACCGTAGGCCATATTTTCTACTGAGTAAATAATTCTTGAAGATTAAACTTCAATTCGAAACAATATTTATATTTCACTTTGGAACAACATTGCCTTATAGACTTATACATTTCAATTGACGCAGTTTTTGGCAACTTTTCTGATTAGCATCATATCTACTCATATAAATAATAAAATCTAAAATTATTTCACTTTGGAACAACATTGCCTTATAGACTTACACATTTAAATTGACGCAGTTATTGACAACTTTTTCGATTATCAGAATATCTACTCGTAAAAACAATAGAATATAAAATTATTTTTCTTATTCTAGGAGATGCAGGATATCCATTTTCACCTTACATTCTTACACCCATAGTTGATGCAGCCGAAGGCACCCCAGAATATCGGTACACTCGTCGACATACACACACACGTTGTGCTATTGAGAGGGTATTTGGAATGTTGAAGGGAAGGTTCAGGTGCCTACATAAGGATCGAGTTTTACTCTATGAACCAGAGAAGGTAGTAAACTTCTTCAAAAGTTATGCAATTTTGCACAACATAATGATAGACAATGGGTAAATTTTTTTTCAATCAAGAGTTGTTCATGCGTCCCATCTGGAGGTGGTACCTTCTTTACGAGAATTCTGTCGTTGCAGATTACAATTAGATGACGAGGATTTTTATGAATCAGAAGATGATGACGAGGAACAGCCTGGAGATGATGAAGTGCATGGCCCAGCTGCAAGAAGAGCACGAAATCAAGATTTACAGAGGGGACGTCAACTCAGACAGCAAATAATGAACGATTTTTTCATGTGATTACGGTGGTACTGTTATTACCTCCAGTTACATAACAATCAAAAATTATTTGTGTCATCAAATAATGGAGAAATCATTTTATCAGTAATGATTTTTACTTTTCAATTGCGAATCAGTTATTTATGATCACTCTCTATGTATGAAAATTGTTGTAAAAATACTTAATGAAAAATAAATAAATATATATATATATATATATATATATATATATATATATATATATATATATACCTCGTATGAATCATTTCCTGGCCAATTTTTGATGTATTACATGGAATTGTTCAAAGGAATATTACCTTGCGGTGGTTCAAGCGACGAAGGTCCTGCCAATGCGTGTTTACGAAAAGAAAACATAAATAATTCTCCATGAATGCTTGGTCTGATGCTGGAAGGCCCAGTGTATAAACACTATTGAGTTGTGAAGGAAGTGCCACACTATCCTGTGAGTGAAGGGGGAACACTGGATCATTTATGAGATCTTCTTGGTCTATTGACAGAATTGGAGACTGATGAACAATGTGTTGGACAACTGGAGAAGTAGGCAGGGATTTGCTTTGGACTTTGGTGTCCTTGAATTCTCCTTCCAATGTTCCAAGATTGAGACATTTACGAGATGGTTGCTGGAACACTGCAAACTCAGGAAGAGACTTCACTGGGACTTTGATGTAATTAAATTCTCTTTTGATGGTTGACAGACTGGCAGATGGACGGGAGATATTATGTACCTTTTGTGTTTGGAGTTGAAGCTTCGGTTAAACTTTAGTATCCTTTAATTGTACTATAGGTGCTGCTAGATTGAGAGACTGACGAGACTGTTGTTGAAGCACTGAAGCCTGAGGGAGACACTCGATCGGTGCTTTCAGGTATTTCAATCCTCCTTGGACTGTTCGAAGACTAACAGATGAACAAGGGAGGTTCTGCATATTTTGAGATTGACAGAGAGTGTCTAATTGAACTTGAGTATTACTCGATTTTCCTCTTGATGCCCCAGAATTTATAGACTGATGAGACAGTCCCTGCAGCACTGGAGACTGAGGAAGATACTTTACCGGTACTTTCACGTATTTCAGTTTTCCCCGGAGCGTTGGAAGCTTAGCAGATGGACAAAGGAGATTCTGTATAATTGAAGTATGAGGGAGAGACTTCAGATGGAATTTGATGTCCTTCAATTCTCCATCCGATGCTGCCAAATTGAGAGACTCACGTGACAATTGCTTGATCACTGGAGACTGAGATGACGCTTCTACATCAATCCTGTAGTTTGTGCGTTCAACTTGGTTTGGCTGATGGGTTGGAAAGTGATCAATTCGTTTGTGCACTGCTGAAGACTGAGGGAGAGGCTCCCTATCCACGTTGAAATCCATTAATCCTGCCTGAATTATTCCAGGTGGTGATTTTTGAGCAAACAATATTGGAGATTGACGTGGAGAATTCATTTTCTCCCTATCGTCAGTGTGTTCAGTTTGGGGTGCTAGGAAACCTGACGACCAATCTGGGAAGCTCGCTGGAGATTGAGGGGGAGTAAGAGGATTCAGTGAATAATTAAATTGAACTGGTGATGAGGCTGGTGTGGGTGCAGAGAAAACTGAAGGGATTGGACTTTGGGGCTGGCTTCGTGGCAAGGTGCCTGTTGAGATAATTGAGGGCAGAGTACTCCGGGCATTCTCAAAAATTGTAACGAATCTCTGTTGTGTTTGGGCTATCTGTGGGAGTGATTGAACACCATGGGCAATCAGAGGCAAATATTGCTGCATCATGGAGTGATAATCCTGGAAGTAGAAAAAAAATGACAACACACTATCGTGAAATGCATTTTAAAAAGATTTATTCTGCGTACCTGCATTTGTGATACACTCTGCATTGAAGCCTCTGCCAGGTTATTGAGGACATCAGATGCTTTCTCTCTACGCAACTGTGGCTTGGATGGACGATCTGACAGTAAATAAAATGAATCAACATATGAAATATATATCAGTAATTAATTGATTGATCGATGAGACTTGCAATAAGATTCACCTTTCTTTGGTTTGGTGGACGGCGGTTGTAACTCCTTCAGTGGCTTTCCACTGAATCCAGCCGTTCCACCTTTGATAGGCCCAGTTGTGGACAATCCCCAAATCTCTAAAACCTTTTCATCCCTAGGTGTAAGTCCCATTTTACTGGTGATTTCTGGATTACCAGTTTTTGCAAGCATCTTCCTCAAATTTGACTGTCTTTCTAGTGCTCTTTTCTTCAGGCCGTCCCACGACTGAAAATATAATAGGTTAGAGACACTGGACTACGGGGATTCTGTCATTTAACTTACATCTGTACACTGCTTGATTGATTTGGGGACCCCACAGGATGATACCAATGATGCCAGCCTACATAGACAAGAATAATTAAATGATAGTCAATGAAATAATATCAACTATAAGTATTACCACATTACACCTCACTCTTTCAACATGGTATTTTTCTTTATGTGTCCACAAGGACCCAGATCTCCATCCGGTGCAAATTCCCTATGATTGGACATATAGTCTACAATCGCATCCAGTTGAAAGTTTGACATTCGGGGTGCACGAGTGAGTTTATTCTTCCCTGTTGCGTTAGACAATACCTCCAAATTTTCACCACTTTCTTCTTCTTCATTATCCAATACATCATTGACCCTAAAATCATGAATAATTCCTTAAAATGTAGAATTGTTGTGAATCACTAGACTCGTGAGATAACCTGCATTTCATTATCAACTTCCTCTATTGAGAGATCTTAATAATGGTATGCTACGAAAGTTATGTTCAAATCAATAGATTAAGTTCGATTTTTGCAACATATATTACCTCTCATCTTCATTCGGTTCTATGAAAAAATTCATTTGTAGCCACGATCAATGAAAAGAATGACATGAACAATATTCAATAAGATCACTTGATTTTCACTAACTCAATTATAAACTTTTAAGGCACTATCACGTTTTTCTCATAATCGGGGGAAAGGATAAATAAACAAAATAATTCAAAGAAACGAAATAATTCAAAGAATTCAATTCGAAGAGTATTCCGAAACTCAACAAAACCTATCCATAACGCCCCCTGGCGGCGAAAAAAAAAAGTATTTCAAGGTACCTTAAACGCGGAGAATTCCTCCCCAGTCTAAGCTCTTTCAGTAACCAACCATACATCTCTATGTTTTTCAACTAGTGGGAGCCGTATTGGAGCTTAGGACTATTTCGTTTGGTTTCTAGAGTTCGTTCTGGTAAAAACGACCCGGCGTTCAACTCGGGGCGTTCAACTCTTATCGTTTCAGGGTTGTTTGGGTGTCAGAGGCCTGCGTAGTGGATAGAGTTTTCCGTGAACCTAAAAAATTGCGTCACAATGCAAATATACAATTCATTCTATACTTCTACCTATATTTCTTACTGGAATAATAGGTAAGTTAAATGTGTAATTTATCTTTGTAGATTATTGTTTACAAATTTCAACGGTCTCCTGTCATTCTCGAATAGTAATCACTCCTCCAGTATATGTATTGAAACGGAGACGATCAGATCAATAATGTGACCAGCCCTAATGTAAATAAAAAAAAACGTAATTAGACATTGAAATATCATTGGAAAAACAAATAATATTTGAAAGGGTTTCGATGGAAGTGTTAATGCAAGGAAAGAACGATGAAAACCAATGCAGTAGAAAACTTTATTATAATTATCATAATTGAAATAATATACCAATGATTAACCAAAGATGCAATACAAATTATTACAATTGTAACGGTGAGTCGAAACCTTTCAACGTCGACGTGATACGGACTCATCGGAAGACTATGAATGAGAACATAAATAATGTTATGATGACTATAATAAGACAGTTAAAAAAATAAATACTGTAACATTGGCAAACAATAACTAACCACTACTATAGTTGAATGAATATTGTGATAATTATAGATATTTGAATTCACTGAATTTGGATTATTGCCACGATCGAGATGGGGGAATGGACTGGCTGCAATTTACACTTGAATGTAAGATGTTGCGTTTATGGGAACACATTCCGACTAGCGAACTGAGGCGGACATCAGTAATCAAATGATCCTGCGACTGAATTGAGCGCAATTGATGGATGTAAACTTTATGGATAATTGACTGGAAAATCTGTTATTCCCCACAAAGTGGAGCATAATTACTTAATCATTCCAAAAAATGGGCGAACAAATGTAGCACATATTTCGGAATAAAAACATAGAATTCAGCAATTGTATACCTATCCAGAATATACGTGCATTACAAAGCGCGTATATTCGCATTCATAAGTAAGCCAGTGGATCATGCATCAGCATTTCCACTGGGCTCAATCGCATGGTGTTATCGTAACACCATGCAGATATGAGGTAATGGCCGAGACGTCATAGCCTCTCGTTGTAATAAATACTCGAGAGACTCGATTCATCTCAAACATAAATTCTAGCATTATTTCCTAAATTAACAACTCATTCATTATTCTTGGGTCCTCGAAACCAGCTACCCCTGAAATTTATCCTTCTATTCATTTACCGGTTTTGTAAAAATGAGTTGGCGTCCAGTGAAAATATAAATATTATAACTATAGAGCCCTGACAGCCATGGACCCGGCCGCGTCAGGTGTTGCTTGTTAATAGAATTAAATGTTCTAGTTAAAAATTTAAAAAAACCCCATTTCACGATAAATTGGTATTTTCCTGAGAGCATGGTAGAAAGTTGTCTATAGCTGGATGGTCAATGATAAAAAGTAATACAGAATATTTAATGAAAGATATAAAATGTCAGTATAGTTATTATTGTACTCTTTTCATCCATAACTAAGGCCGGAGACTTCATTTACGAAAACGGCTATTATCAGAAGTTGGCTCCAAATAGGTGATTGAAGTGAGCGACAAGTAGGGTTGGGAAGAAATTGAAACATTGATGTTGGAATATGCCATAATTCATTGATTTGAGGGTTATTTTGTTGACAGAGTGAGGAAAAACGTTTGAACTTGAATTGGGTGTTTTGAAGAGGGTCAATGGGAGATCTCGGCAATTTCT
>NW_021680631.1:137230-137709 GCF_001412515.2 Diachasma alloeum
GGGGGGGGGGGGGGGTTAATGGCGGGTATTGACGAGGGGAGGTCTCGGGAGGTTTTTGGAGAGTATCTTTATACTGGAGCTCTCGGGGTATTTTTAAAGGTGAAGGAGAGGGGGGGTATGGTCAAGCGGAGATCGTGGAGGTTCTTCGGGGATAACTCGGCAGGGCAGTTCTCCGAGTCTTTAGAGGGGGTGGGGTGGGGGGGAGTCATTGCAGGGTATGGTCAAAGAGAGATCTTGGGGGTTTCTTGGAGATAACTTCCCAGGGCATCTCTCAGGATCTTTCTAGGGGGAGTGGGGGTCAGTGGTGGGTATGGTAAGGGCAGATATCGAGGTTTTTTGGGGTCACTCTCCCGGGTAGCTCTCCGGGTCATTTCAGGGGGTGGCGAGTCAATAGAGGGGATGATCGTGGGGAGATCTCGGGGGGGACCTTTGAAGGGTATCTTCCCGCATGAGCTCTCAGGATCTTTCCAGGGGGGGGG
>NW_021680631.1:137801-138686 GCF_001412515.2 Diachasma alloeum
GTATCTTTCCGCATGAGCTCTCAGGGTCTTTCCAAGGGGGGGATCGATGGGGATAAGGACAAGGGGAGATCTCAGGGTTTTATTGAGGGTAACTCTCCAGGACAGCTCTAGAGCAGCTCCCAGGATCTTTCTAGAGAGGGGGGTCAATGGGGGATATGTTCAAGAGAAACTTTCAGGGCCTTTCGAGGGGGTATTGATGAAAGGTATACTCGAGGGGAGATCTCGAAAGTTTTTTGGGGTTGACTTTCCAGGGGAGCTCTGAGGGTCTTTCTGGAGTGGATTAATGAAGGGGATCGTCAAGGGCAGATCTCGGGTGATTTTGAAGATCACTTTTGGGGATAGCTCTCTGGATCTTTCTAGGATTTGCCATGGAGTGTATGATGAAGGGGACATCCCGAGGGGTTCTTTGAGGTTACTTCCAGGTGTCAATAGGGGTGTGGTCAAGAGGAGATCTATGGGGAACATTTCTCAAAGTAGGTTTGAGGGGATAACTAGGGGGATTTTTCTAGGGAGATCGCCGAGATTTCCACGGAACATTTTTCAGAGGAGTTTTTAGGGTATTTTCAGAGGAAATGGCTAAAAGGAGATTCCTGAGGTTCTTAGAAGATATTTCACATTTGAAACATACAATCGAAAGATTGATTAGAAAAGTAATTCGGGATTGTGAGCCAAGTTCTTCATCAACCCATGGACTGCAAATATTTTTTTTTGTAAATATCTCAAAAATCCCGAGATCTCCCCTTGACCATGCCCCTCATTAACATGTCCGCCCCTCGGAAAACCCTGAGAGCTTCTCTGTAAAGATACTCCCAAAAAATCCCCTAGATCTCCCCTTGACCATACCTCCCATTAATCCCCCCATTAATACCTCCCATTAATCCCCCC
>NW_021680631.1:138789-138953 GCF_001412515.2 Diachasma alloeum
TTAAAACACCCTCAGAGCTGCCCTGGAATGTTACCCTTGACCAGGCCCCCCATTGACCCCCCCCCCTCTTAACCCATTGAACAATGTAAGTCCCCGAAGATATCAGTGTGAGGAGAGTAGGAAGCCCCTCAACGTATCAGTGTGCCATAAGAAATGCTCAGCTG
>NW_021680631.1:139185-159851 GCF_001412515.2 Diachasma alloeum
CAAAAACCCCCCGAGATCTCCCCACGATCAACCTCTACATTGACTCGCCACCCCCTGAAATGACCCGGAGAGCTGCC
The DNA here is from genome assembly GCF_001412515.2 of Diachasma alloeum. Lineage (NCBI taxonomy): Eukaryota > Metazoa > Arthropoda > Insecta > Hymenoptera > Braconidae > Diachasma > Diachasma alloeum. Next base: position 139,263 of record NW_021680631.1, read on the forward strand.
TTGGAGAGTGACCCCCAAAAAACCTCGATATCCCCCCTTGACCATACACACCGCTGAACCCCACCCCCTCTAGAACGATCCTGAGAGATGCACTGGGACCTTATCCCCAAGAAACCCCCAAGATCTCTCCCTGACCATACCCTCCATTGACCCCCCTCCCCCGCCCCCACCCCCTCTAAAGATTCGGAGAACTGCGCTGCCGCGTTATCCCCAAAGAACCTCCACGATCTCCTCTTGACCATACCCCCCATTAACCACCACCCCCCTCTCTCCTTCCCCCTTAGAAATACCCCGAGAGCTCCACTATAGAGATACCCCCCAAAAACTTCCTGAGGTCTCCCCTCGTCCATACCCTCTATTGACCAACCCCCCTTAAAATACCCTGCGGGCTATCCTGGGAACTGACCGCCAAGATCTCCCCTCGACCATGGCCTCCATTAATCCCCTTTTGAAAGAACCCGATAGCTCTCCTGGTAAGTTAACCCTAAGAAATCACCGAGATCTCCCATTGACCCTCTTCGAAACACCGAATTCACGTTCAAACGCTTTTCCTCACTCCGTCAACAAAATATCCCTCCAATCAATGAATTATGACAAATTCCAACATCAATGTTTCAATTTCTTCCCTACCCTACTTGTCGCTCACTTCAATCACCTATTTGGAGCCAAATTCGGATAATAGCCGTTTTCGTAAATGAAGTCTCCGGCCTTATCCATAACCCGTTATTCTCTAGCAATTAGTATTAGTAACTTCGCAGCCGAAGTTTTGTATGAGGTGAATAAAAATATTTATTTATGTACCAAGTGTACAATATAGTATGTATAAAAAGCATTGCAAATATATTTATCAGAAGTCATCCGTCAATAGTTGGTAGGAAGAAAAAAAAATCATGACAAATCTCCAACAAAATTCATTAAGGGTGCAAATATCTATATGAATATAAATCTAAGATTGTGTTTTATCGCAACCAACTAACAAAAAAATATATTCCAAATTATATATCTTAACATATATCACATTACAATGCTTAGTACGAGTAAATGAAGTCGTTGGTAATAATAAAAATATCACTGGTGAGCCCAAACAATGCGACGCACTAAGAAATGACGAATTTTCTCTCTGACAACAACGAATGATGAATTTTTGGTAGTAGCATACATACGAATTTCGATATAATGGATTAAAATATGTTTAATGAATATGCACTGTACGGGATTTTTGCTGGTATTTCACCAGCAAAGATGCCAAACTACTTTGGAACCTTCTCTATCGCTCAATATGTTGAACGCCACCCAAATTTATACCGAAAGTCTGACGGAAACCAGCCCCGGAGGCAAACTCATCTATTCCGAGGACTTCTAGTAGCGGGACTCACAATGCCGTACTAGCGTCAGCGTGGAACGGCAGAGGGGGCGAGGTTCAACATACTAGGAGTAAATCACTCGATCGATCCCCGTTTTTGAGTCGAGTAATTGCGACAAAGTGCGTCTATCACGGGAATCACCACATGTTCCGAGGATGTTTTTCCTCCTCTGAGTATATTTCGCAAATGACAGACGTCTTCAGAGAAGATTCTGGAGTCTTCAACTGTGGAGAAGACGACGGTGACCTAGAGTCTCTAGAAGTCTGTAGTACTCCCGATCCACGGATCCACCCTAACACTATTTCTTTGACCACAAGATCTGATTCCTTGAAAACATGGAATTAAACCATCCCACATTCACAACGTAATCGATTCATTCTGTATGGGACGCTGGAGCGTCCCATTCTCTCGCTGTTTCGGATCTTGTCCTAAAAACGTTCCTACATAATCCACTGCGGACTAATGCCACTTTTAACCGTCATCAAGCTCCCATAATTCATCCGCTCGATTCCGGCGCCTGACACCAACTACCTCGAAATCTCTTAGGGCCTCCTCCCCCTAGTCTGAAGATCGCTAGGGGAGCGCTAGTCGTTTCACCTAGCCATTGGTTTCTAGTTTAAGACGATAGCGCCTTTGTCATCACCCAGTTGGAACGCCTGTACGTTGGCCCTTTTTCCCCAAACACAGTTGGGCGGATTTCGAAATATGGCGACAGCGTATCGACAGCCTAATAATACTGTTCGAAAGCATGGTTTCACCCAAACCACACCTCTGCGCATTATTTTTATTGATCTATTCACCTCATGCGCGGCTTCCTTGGCCGCCGTTCGATGGCACTCTCATCTCGTGCTCAGCTTTTTCAGCTGGCGTTAGAGGTCGTTCACTATACCTTCCCTCACTCAGCAAATTTGTATCATGGGTTTGTTCCGTGAGTAAAACAGTTTACCCGTAACTAGAAAATCTCGTTAGAGTACATGTGACTCATGCAGGAATCGAGCATAAATGTCTCCTGAGAATATTGATCGAGATCTGAAAAGAGCTTTTTTCTCGATAATACAGGGTGTTCGGGAATGACCCGTTTTCCTCTTGACAGTTGATTGGAAAAAAATCACAGATTACGGGAAAAATCTTTGAAAAAATATTCATTTGACGTATTTTTTCATTTTCAAGATTGAACTTTGATGGAAAAACGTTGAGAAATTCGGAGCCCGAAGTTGACTCAAGATGGTGGAAAAACCATCTGACAACGTGGCAAATATCATGAAGTGAATTGCTGTTGCGCTAGGGATGTTTTTTCCAAAAAGTTGAGTCATGGATTATGTAGACATGTGAGATAGGATGCGATGATGATTCAATGCATGATTCACAACCTATCTCAGGAAATGCAACGTTTCATCAATTGAACATGACGGTGTGGGAGAGATGTTCGATAACATGCAGTTCAGCGCGGGATAGCTGCATTTTGAACATTCCGATATGAGGATGGTAATTTCTCACCGTGAAGAGTGATCATGAATCATGGACATAACCTCGTTTTTGTACTGTGCGGTAGTTTCATAGGCTGAGTCCAACCCTGAGGTTTCTTACGGCTGATAAATACGTAAAGTTCTGACGAAATAAGAGTCTGAGGTACTCATTCAATCGAGATACGCGGCTGCGTATCAGCCAAGAAAAAGTTTTGACTCTGACTGTACAAAACTGGCCGAACGCTGCCGTGTATCGATACACGAAGCTATTACCCCCTCCACTACCTCCGACTCATATCCATTAAATAAAATACAAATGTGACAAGGTACATGAAAAATAATCTTAGTTACATGATATAAATCGACCACAAGCTTCTCATTCATGTAACTATTTTTTTATTCCAATCAATATTGAAAAATTACGTGCATAGCAACCGGTTCACATGCACATTCTCGTATTTCACATTATCTCCTATTATTTTTTTGATATGGAGTTGGTAGCACTGCAATATAGCCACACACACCAAGGAGGAATCCTGAGAATTTATAAATTGAATTTGGTCCATGAACGATAAATTCCACAGATATTTTTCAATTGAGTTCCGTGCTTAAATAAATTCTGGAAGAAGCAAATTAAGTCGAAAAATCTGGAATAAGTAATTAAAAGTCAGTGGAAATGATGACTGTGAATTACAATTATTTGTTTTGCTTTGATTGATAATTGGAAAGATGATCTATCGTGTGAAAAATAAATGAGCCGAATTGAATTGGAAATAAAAAAATTTATAGGGTATAAAAACGATTCCTTGCTTATTTTGAAAAAAATAATGACATCTCCCTAAAAAATAAAAACGAATGTTGTTGTAAAAAAACAGCGCCAAGAAAAAGTTTGGGTTGGTTCTTACTGGGAAGTAGAAATTTTTGAAAAATTCAAAGAAATGAAAAAGAAAGCTAAGTCAGCAATGTCGAATGAACGAACATAGTGCACAATCAGATTTCTATGAGAAAAATTGTTTCAAATCGAATAAGAATTTTAAAAAATACTTCATGAAATAAACAATTACTAGAAGGAGAACCAACGTTCTTGGCGCGGAGTTTTTCAACTCACTGTCTAGCATCAATCTAATCCGTCATCTTTTGATCCGCGCCACGAACGTTGTTTCTCCTTCTAGTAATTTTTTATTTCATGAAGAATTTTTTAAAATCCTTATTCGATTTGAAACTATTTTTCTCATAGAAACCTGATTGTGCACTATGTTCGTTCATTCGACATTGCTGACTTGGCTTTTTTTTCAGTTCTTTGTATTTTTCAAAAATTTCTACTTCCCAGTAACAATCAACCCAAACTTTTTCTTGGCGCTGTTTTTTTTTACAAAATTCTAGATTCCAGTGAAGAGCAAATTTGGAATTGGAAATGATTTCACGGGACAGTAGAATTCCGTTCGTGGCGGGGAGTGCCACGGGCCATGATGATTTACTGACTCAATCAAAGAGGCTCGCCTCTTTCACAAATCCGTATTGTTTTCCCATGTTGCCCATTGAAACACATCTCACAAATGTTCAATCAAATTGAATGGGTAGAAGACAACCAGAGGTGCAAGCGTTACCGATTAAAAATTAAGAGTCAATTTTATGATTTCTTCTCTATGAGAGAATGAGCTACTCTGCAATTGCTAAGAGAGAGTAATGCAGTTGTAGCAATAATATCAAATGATGGTAATCTCGAGCTGGTCCAACCAATAATTTTCTACTGGATCTCTCTATCGTTCATTTCAAAAGATGAATAAAAATGAATTTTGAGAAAATTTTATGAATTAAATAAGCAGAATGAATAAATAAATAAATTTAATAAATTGAAAATTAAACAATTCAATAAATTCAGCAGCAGGGCAATAACCGCAAAGATGAACCGAATTACTCGCACCAACATTTTTCTCGATTATACCGGAACGATGCAATAAAAATGAGCAAACTCAACTCTATAATGTTTCTGTGGATGTAATAGTGCGCCACTCTGACCAATTTGGACAAAGCAATGCAGTTTTAGCAATGATATTGAATGGTGATGATACACGGCTGGCGTCACCAACATTTCTCCATTGGATTTCATCGTTGTTTCTTTCGTCTCATCGTTCATCTGAGAAGATATCGTAAAATCCTGAACTTGATAGGCTCAAAAGTCTAAAGAGAATTGTCACATATTTGTTACTATATGAATATAGCGGACATCAAATTATGAAGTCGAACTTAGCAGAAAATTCGGCAGCCGAAGATAGAACAGCAGTGGTTCTCCCACCTGACCGAGCTTTCGTCTTTAAAATAGTAAATTATGTCATCAGGCGATAAAAGTATTATCTAATGAATGTGGCTTTATAATCTGAGCCGGAGGCGAAGATTATAATCACATTTGTCAGATAATACTTTTATCGCCGTGTGAAATACAATATTTTATGTCGCTGGGCCCGAAAACCGCGATCTAACCGAGCGAACCGAAGTTAGAATCGCGGTTTATCGGGTCTTGTGACATAAAAATAATTGGGAAAATTCATAGCACAATGTAAGCATTTCACCAGCTGCATAAAGCCGATAAAGCGATTGAATTTAACCTCAGGGTAGTAAGAGCAACAATGAATCGAATTACTCAGACCAATATTTCGCTTGATTACAAGGGAACAATGCAATAAAAATTTACAAACTCAACTTTATGATGTTTCTGTGGATGTAATAGTGCGCTAATCTGACCACGTTGGACAAAGCAATGCAGTTTTAGCAATAATATTGAATGGTAATGATAGGTACACGGCTGGCTTAATCAACATATTTCCATTGGATGTAATCGTTGTTCCTTTCTTCCTATCGTTTATCTGAGAAAATATCGTAAAATCTCGAACTTATTTGGTTAAAAAGTCTAGAGAGAATTTTTACATAGCTGTTACTGTAGGAATGTAATGGTCATCAAATTATAAAATCGAACTTAGTCGACAATTCAGCAGCCGAAAATGGAAAAGCAGTATTTCTCACGCCTAACAAAGTTATCGACGATAAAAAAGTAATTAGAAATAGTTCATATTCCAATCTGAATGCTTCAACAGCTGCATAAAGACAATGAACTGATTAAATTAAGCCTGAAAGCAATAACAGCAAAGGTGAACCGAATTACTCGCATCAACATTTTGCTTAATTACACGGAAACGATGCAATCAAAATGAGCAAACACGGAAACGATGCAATGAAAACGATCCAATCAAAATGAGCAATATCTTTATGTTTCTGTGGATGTAATAGTACGCTACTCTGACTAACTTGGATAAAGCAATGCAGTTTAACAATGGTATTGAATGGTGATGCTATACGGCTGGCGTTACCAACTTTTTTCCATTGCATTTTATCGTTGGTTCTTTCTTCCCATCGTTTATCTGCGAAAATCTTGTAAAATCCTGAACTGTAACTGACATCAAATAATGGAGTCGAACCTAGCCGACAAGTCGGCAGCCGAAGATAGAAATACAGTGGTTCTCACAGCTAACCGAGTTTTCGCTTTCAAAGAAATAATTAGGAATCTGTATCAATCTGAATAATTCAACAGCTGCATAAAGACATTAAACTGATTAAATGTAGCCTCAGGGCAATGATAGTAAAGATGAAGCGAATTACTCGGAACAATATTTTGCTCGATTACGCAGAAAAAGTGCCATAAAAATCAGCAGACTCAACTTTATGATGTTTCCGTAGATGTAATAGTGTGCTACTCTGACCAACGAAGATTTTTCCCATCAATTTCAAAATCTCACATTTCGTAAACGTTTCTCGAATTTTCTAGAAAATTCAGGAATTTTCACGATGTTTGTGGGACACCGTGAAAGTTTGTAGAATTTTCAAGATAATCGGAGAATTTGAAACAATGCTTTTCCCCAGATAACTCGGAAATAACATAACTGGTGTATTTCTCCGAATTTCCGGGAAAATTGGTAATTTTTCTCAAATTTCTTCATGACTAGAAAATTTCTGACAAACCTGAGAATTCTCAGAAATTATCGAGAGAGCTGGAGAATTGTCCTCATTTCCCTAGGAAATTGGAGAATTTCCGGAAATTTTCAGCTATAATACCCCAAGCCCTTCAAAATTATCGGATATTTCCCGAATGTTTAGTTGGATAACAACGGGAGGGATCAGTTTTGCAGATGAAAATCCCAAGCGCGCAGCCCACAGCTTTATTCGGAGGACAATTGCTTAAATTCTGATTTTGGTCGATGAGGGTGCAGTATTCGGGGTTATGGGACATATTTCACCAAAATGTGAGGAATATCTGTTGAATTCGTAGAAAACAATTGACAGGCTACAGGAAAATTATGCAGCCGGGGAAATTATCAGTGTGAAACGCATCAAGTGACCCCGAGTACTGCACTCTGATTGGTCAAAATCAGAATTGAGGAAATTGTCAGGGCAATTCTCGCGAATCCTTTTGAGATACCACAGAGTTCAGTATTGCACCGTGGAAATTGCCTAAGTTTTCCTAAAAGACCGGAGAATTTTGTGGAGTTTCGTAGAATTTCGATGAACACCGCAGAGTTTTCTCGACTTTTCTTGGCAATTGGCACATTTCTTCGAAATTTCTAGCAAACTGGGACATTTTATGGAATCATCTCGAAAAACCAGTGAATTTTTTTCAGTTTGCCAGAGGACCAGGGAATTTTTCAGATTGTTCTAAAAAGTCGGAAATTTTGTTTTTATTTTTCATAAAACTAAAAATTTTCTCCAATCTTCTAGAAAATCGGAAAGTTTTCTTGAATTTCCCACAAAAACGCAGAATTTCCCATAAAAGTAGATATCTTCGGTGGATTTTCTAAAAAAGCAGAGAATTTCCTTGAACTTGCAGTGCAGCCATAAATATTCATCGAATTTTGTAGAGCACTGGACAACTTTCCAAAATTTTCAAGAAAATCAGGACATATTATTGAATTTTGTAGAAAACCGCAGAATTTTTTTGAATATTTTGAAAGACCTGAGAGTTTCTTCGCATTGTATAGAACGTTGAAAATTTTCGCAAATTTCTTGAAAAACCGCAGAATCTCCTTCAATTCTCTAAAAGTGAAGAATTTCTTAGAATTCCGACAGACGGCGCATGAAATGTCATACGTGTTTACATCGAAATCTGCGAGTTGGGAGGGGGGAGAGACGTCAGACAGGTGGGATCCTTCACTAGTCAAATTAGCATTCTCCTTCTGAGGTATATTTTTGCACATTTCATTTTTTTGAAAAAACTTATCAAGAAAGATTTCTTAAATAAATATCAAACGAACATGTAACGAGAACCTTTCTTGATGTGATTACATATCGGAACAATAATAGTCTAATTTCAAGAATTCACCTCGGAAAATGACCGAGTGCTACTCTCGAAAGGAGATTTGACCGTTCGCATTTGAGCGCTAGCTCATCACGTGAATACTTGAAACCTACGAAATATTTTTTCAAAAATCCAATTCGCTCTCCTGATATTCATTAGAAAAGGTATTCCATCCATTCTATCCTCATAGCCAAACAAGTTCCGAACCAATACAGGGTGTCCCTGAAGTACATGCCGATCCGGAACCGGCAGGTCCACGGGGTGATTCTGAACAGAAAAGTCCTTTTTCACTTTTTGATCAGAAGCACCCCTGAGGAGTTATTAGGGTGAGAAGGACAGCCAATGGCGCTACAGCCTTCAGCAGCTGTACGTCCGTGTGGCTGTGGGCATCAGTGTGCGTGATGCCCCTTCCACTGAGCAGGAGGCGGGATAGACTTCCCCTTCCACTCGTGAGCAAGAAAGAGAAGGAACGATACTTCTCTGTCGCTCTTATTATGTTTTTGGAGGGGATTACGAAAGAGAAAAAAAATGATTCTTTCCTCTCTCGCTTTGAGTAAATAATTAAATATTATTAATTGTTTACGGAATCCGCACAGCTCTCATTTTTTCATTTTGGTGGAATTTTGCTGAAAAAAAATATTTTTGCAATTATCTCGTGAACAAATGGGTTTACAGCATTTTGCAAAAAAACTTTTTTGTAGAAGATCAAATTTCCTACAAAAAACGTCTTATGGTGTAATAACGTAAATGATAAAGACTGAATGAACAGATAGGATAGCAAATAGAAGGAATAGTTGAGTACACTGTCTATTCGTACAAGGCACGACTGCACTGGAGACTGTATTAAACAGGACTAGCTGTACATTATATCAGAGGGTTTATTGCCAGTACAGAAGTGGTGTAAGAGGCTTGTGTATGTGTTGTATATGTGTGAGTGTGTGACTTATCTTGATTGGTTCCAATACGTCCCCTCAACGATAATAAGTTATTGTGAATATGTTGTGGTTTCAGTTTTTAGGCTCCCCCTCGATTTTACAATGTTTAATTGTCTTCTGTGGTCGTGAGTCCAATCATGGCTGCTAGCGTTTTTGTTCTTTGTGGTCCAAGAGGCTGCGTCAAGATATCGGCTGAGTTTGTCTCTGTGGGACAGTATTTCAGTTCGATGATGTTTTCATTACTAGCTCCTTCGTGTTGAGGTATTTTACTCTGATGTGTTTGGTTGATGGGCTTTTTCCTTCTGAGTGGATGTTGCTGATGCAGCTTTGGTTGTCTTCGTAAATTGTCGTTGGGTCTTCTTGTTTTTCGTTCAGAAATTCTAGTATTCTGCGGAGTGCGAGGCATTCTTTTACTGCTTCAGATAAGGCAATGATTTCAGCCTCAGTAGATGAAGTTGCTACATAGGGCTGTTTCTTGCAGCTCCAGCTAACTGTACCTTCGAATAACTTGAAGATATACCCGGTATTCGATTTCTCAGTTGATCTTTCTTCCCTGTAGTTGGCGTCAGCATATCCTATCAATTTTTGTTCTGTGTCCGACGAGTTTCCAAGTTTTAATTGATAGTCGATCGTTTCTAGCAAGTACCTACAAACGCTTTGGGCTTCAATCCAGTCAGTTTTTGTTGTGTCCTTTATGGGTTGAGCTAATAGGGCTACTGGAGCTGAAATATCGGGTCTGGAATTTACAAAAACGTAGAGCAGTGCTCCGATTAATCTACTGTAGTACTCACTCTTGGCTGCTGGTGATTCTGCTCGTTCCTTTTCATATCCTGGTAACATCGGATGAGTTGACGACTTAGCCTTATCAAGTTTAGCTCTTGCTAGGATTCTTTTAATGTTGTTTCACTGATTGAGCAGGAATTCTCCTTGTTGATTTCTTTTAATCTCTATGCCCAGGTAACACTGTATATCACCAAGGTCAGTGATGGCGAATTTTTCATTCAGTGCGTATTTTATTTCCTCAATCCTGGATGTTGAACTGCTGGCTATGATAATATCGTCAACATGTACGATGAGGTAGCTGAGTGTTCTCACACCATGCTTGTATAGACAAGCATCATCCCCACTACGTTGTAACATGATAAAAATCATGTACTGTTCCTCGCTTGAACTGACCGCGGATCATGGGGGGGGGGGGAAATTAGTATTTTTACCTCAGCGAGGAGTCGGATCACCCAGGGCCACAATTGTCATTTTATTTTTTTTTTTCTATTATTTACTTTCTTTTCATCATTCTCTCGAACTCTGTCGATGGCGCTCACCGTGGGTTACGTGAGCTTCGTGATGAGGGGAGTGGAGCGGAGCATCGGGAATGACTACAAGTCGGCCCTACAGCAGATGACGAGTGGCACACCGACTAGCACGCACACNATCGGGAATGACTACAAGTCGGCACTACAGCAGATGACGAGTAGCACACCGACTAGCACGCACACACCGAGTCTGGGAGACTCACACCACGAAGGACGCGAGAGACGACCGACGCACGCCAGCAGGCATCTCAGGCCTCTACGTGCGAACTCCCACCGCCTCGCCGATGGATCGGGGGCGCAAGGCCGCCCAGTAAAAAACTCATGCTGCAACATTGAGGGAGCATCGGATTATGTTGGCTTCTGCGGTGTTCAATGCGGATCACATGCACCAACCGCGCAGCGCAGGTCTCAGTTCTCTGGGACTCAGGAACTGGGAATTATGACAATTTTAAAATTCCCAATTCAAAATCATATAATAGCGCGGATTCTCCGCGCTTCATCGCGTGATCGGGGTGGGGGTAGAAAAGATTTTGAGGTTCCTCGGGGCGATGTACGGCCCCGACGGACACTCTTCGCTGGGGTTCAGCCATATTAAGTCACTCTGCGCAATTAAAATTTTATTATGTTCTATGAGCTTCTTTAAATTGTTAAAACAATTATTACTTTGGTGTGCCTGGATTTTCCGGCCTTTTCCTGACGTCGCCGTACTGAGGGTCCAGACGAGTTTACCCTGGAGTTTCTCGCGTATCAAACAGTGAGCGTGATTTAATTTGTGAGTGCTCGCGTAGTTTTTCGATTCATTTCTCCGGTGGCCATTTTGGACACCGTTTGAGTGTTAAGATTCGAGCCTTTTTCCTTCGGGACGCGGCATTCAGTGGCCTTTGGCCTCATTCCTTTCTTTTCATTATTGAATATTAATTATTCCATTCATATTGTTGCCGTTTATCGGTTTTGATCTTGGCACTTTTTTCAATTTTTTCATTCGTGTGGCTCTCGCGTCGTCGTCGCTTGCGGGTGATCCTCGCGTCTTAGCGTCTCCCACGCATCTCTGAAGTTATTATTATTTCTTTTTGTTAATTAGTATTACTAGGTTAATTACGTTTTTTTTGGGTTGTATAGCGTCTTTGCTCGCGGAAATATACTCCCGCACGTGCAAAAGATCAGACTTAACTCATTGGATTAAAAATATATTTTTTTTGTGTTGTAAAAGTTTGCATATTGTCGAGTTCCGCTCATTGTAGCCTGTTCCCACACGCCTCCGCGATTATCTGAGCTAGTCGTGGAACGCGGCTCAACGGTGTGACCTTGTCCTTTGGCGGTTAAAAGGACTGGCGCGCTTTTTGGCATTTTGTCTCCTCTCGTTATTCCCGTCGTTCTAATTCCGGGTTGAGAGAGTCCAAAAGGGTCGCTAAAAGTTCGTGGAGAACCACGCGTCTGAATCCCGCAGACGCGCTTAGAAAAATACCTCACAACTTTTTGGCGCCCAACGTGGGGCCTTCGGGCAAATCCACGGGATAAAAATTGATTCATTTTTTTTTGTTTCTTTCAATAATTGAAAATTATTTGGTTTCACTTTATCTGAAATTTTATTTCGGAAAATTAAATTTTATTAAATTCGAGTTATTCAAGTTGAATTAAATTATTTGGGGATTAAGATTCCTCAGCCTCGAGTGTAACACTCGTCTTTGTATTCGGGTGTATCGATCCATTTTATTTCGCCTCTATTTTCGGGCTTGTTTACTTCGCGCTGGAATGTCGTGCGGAGAATCGAGCAAACACTGAACGCTCGGTATCGGAAGTCTCTCTCGCACAATTTCTACGGGCCGCTCTCGCTTCACGCGTTTAGTGGGACCCGTCGGCGTAGTGGGGAATTATCGATCGGCCACTATCAGCTGTTTGAGCGCGACTGCACGCTCGGATTTCTCATATTCCCGAGCGGAGTAATTGACCTCGCGCGCTATATTGCGAATTAGGGAAATTATTTGTTTTTCCTTCGTTTGTTTTTTTTCCCTTTTGCAAAAATTATATTTTGTTTGCAAAAATTATTTTTAAATGTTTCCTTGTTTTTGTTTTTGCAAAATAATTTTTTTTATTATTAATTTTTTTTGCGTACAAAAAAAAAGTTTTTTTTTGTGTTTGCAAAAGGTAATTTTTTTTTATTGCAAAATTATTTTTTTATTAATTGGTTCTTTTGCAAAAATTATTTTTCCTGTAGATTGTTTTTTGCTTTTGCAAGGATTGTTTTTTTTTGCTTTTGCAAATTATTTCTGTCCGAAGACTGGGTAAATATATAGTATCACTCCCCCCCCTCCGATTTCGTTCAAATTTACAGGGATGGTAGTAGTCCCCGAGATTAGATANCCGAAGACTGAATTAATTTTTCTTTCTCGTTAAGTTCAGACTTGAATTCAGATTTTGTTCGAATTTATTTCGGTTATTGAATTTTTTTTTGCTTTTGCAAGATTATTATTTTTGTTTTCCCGTTGCAAGGGCTAGTTACAGTGATTTTGCTCCGGATAACCAAGCTTAGATTTGTCGGGGAATGAATCCTTCCCATTGTATACTTCGGTTGTTAGCGCTAATCTAAAAATTTTCGTCCATTCGAGGATTAACAACTTGAATAAACATGGATGAACGTACGAAAGTGACGGGTTACCTACGTTCCATGGACATCACGCGTCTTGGCGCGTTCCTGCCATCCGTCGGCGGTAGTCCAGTAGGATCACATAACGTGTTAGCCGACAGAGCGCTGCGCGCATTATTTCGCATGGAGTACGATGGAGTACCATGGTCGCTGGCCGACGATTATATTAAGGGATTGAGTGATCTCAATCTCGATGAATTCGACTTCGACGGTGCCAATGCCGCGGGGCCGGACTCGGTTCGTAATGAAGAGCTCCAGCAGCCCTTACCAAATCTCTCGCGCATTGACCCCGCGATTCGTCAGCACGGGGTCGCACGATCCTCAGTGCAACCCACGCCGACTACGACCATTGTCACGTCAGCCGTTGCGGACAGTGACTTATACAACATGTCGTCCATGTTTGAAAACGTGAGCCGTAGCTCACGCCCACCGGGGATCCCTCAACACACAAGCTCACCTCAAAATATTAGGGGGTTTGTGGCAGGTGATTTACCCCAATCTTCGGTTCAGCAGACTCTGAACCAAACTCCAAGAGACACCCGCGGTTCGTACTATCGGAACCAAGGGTATCCAGATCCAGTCCTCCCGGAAGTACCAACTAATACCCCGGGGAGAGACACCTCTAGATCCCAAGCACCACCCCCGAGAATGGGCGGTCAGGGGACTACAAATTCGAATCGGTACGAGGGGCCATCCCCCGGGCCATTCCCCGTACTTGGTATGGTCAAGCGGAGGGCAATNTCTTCGGTTCAGCAGACTCTGAACCAAACTCCAAGAGACACCCGCGGTTCGTACTATCGGAACCAAGGGTATCCAGATCCAGTCCTTCCGGAAGTACCAACTAATACCCCGGGGAGAGACACCTCTAGATCCCAAGCACCACCCCCGAGAATGGGTGGTCAGGGGACCACAAATTCGAATCGGTACGAGGGGCCTCAGTATTATCAGGGGTCCGGGGCCATTCCCCGCACTTGGTATGGTCAAGCGGAGGGCAACACCACCGTAACCACCAGTGCCTCAAATCCGAATCAGGAGGCATCGATCCTCGATCAACTCGCGTCCATTATTGACGCTCATACCAGAAATCAGCGCCATCAGCGCATTCATTTAGCGGACGAAAGGCAAGGGCCTCCAAGGCCTACTATTTCAACCCCTAGTCATTCTCAGGCACCTACGATGCCAGCGGGACTTGACCCGCATGTATCTTCCCCAATCGCAGGTTTTTGGATGAATGGCCAATTCTATCCAAGCCCTATCGCCTCAGATGCCCGCCTAGATCATCTGTCTCCTGGCCGACAAGGCAACCGTTATAACGCGGCCATGTTTGATCGAGTCTTGGGTTGGAAACTGAGCTCTTAGAGCTTGTCTCTCTAAATTCTAATTCTCTTAGAATTCTTTAATGCCTAAAGGAGGTTAGGCGGTGTTTGAGGTGAATTTGAGAGTGAATTTCTGTGGTTCCCGGTAGCTTAGTCGGTAAGAGTGCCCGGCGCGTATCTGGGAGACCCGGGTTCGATTCCCGGCTGGGTGAAGCGGAAATTTTTTCTCTCTAAATTCTAATTCTCTTAGAATGAGCTTTTAGANATTTCACGACTTTTGACGAACTGGAAAATCTCGTGCTAGATTTCGACTGGAGGCACAGTCGCACTCCGCTGAAACCTCCTCCAGACGCGCATGAGACCATTTACCCGCATTGCGCGTATGTTCCATCGCGCTACGCGAAAAAAGGGGGTAAAGCAGTTGTGGAACAGATCAATGAGGTCAGTGGGGCAACCGGGCCTCAGAAGCCCGCAAAAGTAAATTCAGATGCGAACAAATCCGAGCAGAAAAGTCAGTCTCGGAGGCCTTCCACTCAAAAAGCCCCTGCTGCTACTCAAGCTGCCGCGATTCAGCTTCCTGCTTCACCAGCACGGTCCTACTCAGCAGCGACAAAAGCTGCAAACCCCAAAATTATTTTTTTAGTTGCCAGACGGGCGTCCCCAGCTAAAACCCCTATGCAAAATTAAAAAAAAAAAAAACAATCAAATAATCAAGTTCGGGAGTTTGACCACCCTGCCCCTCGTAATCTATTGTTCCTTGTTGTACCTTGTAACCCGTATGGCCCTTATGACCTTAAAGGTCCCTGGGGGCCGCAGGAGCACAAACATCACCTCCGTTACCCCTCCTTGTAACATGAAATAGACTGAATCAAATAATCAAGTAAGGGAGTGTGACCACCCTGACCCTCGTAATCTATTGTTCCTTGTTGTACCTTGTGACTCGTAAGGCCCTTATGACCTTAAAGGTCCCTGGGGGCCGCAGGAGCACAAACATCACCTCCGTTACCCCTCCTTGTAACATGAAATAGACTTAATCAAATAATCAAGTAAGGGAGTGTGACCACCCTGACCCTCGTAATCTATTGTTCCTTGTTGTACCGTGTGACCCGTATGGCCCTTATGACCTTAAAGGTCCCTGGGGGCCGCAGGAGCACAAAGATCACCTCCGTTACCCCTCCTTGTAACATGAAATAGACTTAATCAAATAATCAAGTAAGGGAGTGTGACCACCCTGACCCTCGTAATCTATTGTTCCTTGTTGTACCGTGTGACCCGTATGGCCCTTATGACCTTAAAGGTCCCTGGGGGCCGCAGGAGCACAAACATCACCTCCGTTACCCCTCCTTGTAACATGAAATAGACTGAATCAAATAATCAAGTAAGGGAGTGTGACCACCCTGACCCTCGTAATCTATTGTTCCTTGTTGTACCTTGTGACTCGTAAGGCCCTTATGACCTTAAAGGTCCCTGGGGGCCGCAGGAGCACAAACATCACCTCCGTTACCCCTCCTTGTAACATGAAATAGACTTAATCAAATAAAATCAGGCTGGCACACCACCAGCGACGTCGACATCATCTAAGTCGACGGATTTCTGCCATAATTGCCTGAAGAACGGTCACAAACGCGCGAACTGTAAGCAGCCGCAGACCGAAACATTTTGCTATGTGTGTGGGACAAGGGGTGTCAAATCACCCGATTGTAAAAATCACCCACCAAAACAAACGGCAGGGGAAAACGCAAAGGGAGCGCAACAATAAAGGGTCTCGCGCTGTCTCCCAAGGTTTCAAGGACCCAACCTACTCCTAAACCGCGCGTTTCAGACCGTCAATCCCCTAAACCGACTTTGGCTATGTCCCAGGATAAGATTTCTGAGAACGAGACGGATTTTTCGACTATCACGGTTCATAATAACCGTGGAACGCGGCTTTCTTCCAACACTAGGAATCGAGGGGCGAGTTTCAATTATTCAAGCCGGGACATCACACAGTCTGACGTGATCCCCAACAACTCTAAATCATTGTCTAAGAGTAAAAATCCAAGTTCGAGTCGTAAGCTGAACCACGGTACCGCAGTAACACTCGATAATGACGAGACTGAATTTCCACCTACGTATGAACGTTTGTATCGCGAGAATTCCGAGCGGCTGATCACCGATTCGGAAACTAATTCCATGATAAAACGCAAATCTAGGAGAAAGGAGGTTGCAGGTGTACCCGCAACGTCACATGGGGAGGAAAGTTTCGCAGCGACTTTGAGTCATACCGCGGAAAAACCGCTAGGGGCGCGGATATTCTTGCCGCTGTCAATTGGCTCATATGGTCTGTATGCTCTGATGGATCCCGGAGCTACCAAGTCATGTCTAAGACACTTACCCGACTCGTGGATTAAAGATCTCAGGTTAAAGATGAAACCACCCGCGTCGCCGATCTTTGCAATGGCTAACGGGCACGCGGAAACGGTAGCGGGGGATGTGTTAGTCCCAATCACGATTAAGGGAATTACACACATAGTAGAATTTCAGGTAACCCCTGGTTTGAATAGACCCGTGTTGTTAGGAATGGACTTTGTCCGTATTTTTGTCGATAAATTTGGAAAAAAGCGTGTTTTATAGTAACCGCGTCCAATATTTGGGGTTTATCGTGGATGAAACTGGGCTTCATATCGATCCTTCGAAGGTCGAACCAGTCTTAAATTATCCGGAACCACGTACCATACGTCAAATTCGACGTTTCCTCGGTATGTCATCATGGTATCGGCGTTTTATTCCCGACTTTGCCGCGATGGCCGAGCCTATTACGCGCCTCTTGCGCACAAATACTAAGTGGAATTGGGGGGATGAACAATCGACTGCATTCACGCGTATTAAAGTCGCTCTGTCGACTGCACCAGTATTATCCTGCCCTGATTTTTCGGTACCATTCACGATTCAAACCGATGCAATTGCTTACGGTCTTAGAGCCGTCCTCACACAAACAATTGATGGAGTCGAATATGTGATCGTGTTCGCAAGTAGGACATTAACTAAGCCTGAGCGAAATTATTCAGTCACACAAAAAGAGTGTCTCGCGGTCGTGTGGGCTATTGATCTTTTTAGACGGTACATTGAAGGATATCACTTCACGATTATTACCGATCACAGCTCAGGAAGGTGGGCACTAGCGTTACAAGAGTACGATTATAATTTAGTTCATCGACCTGGCAAGCTCCATGACGTTCCAGACGCATTATCGCGAATGTACGAGGACGATTGTACCGAGGCCGATGAAAATGAGGTTAATGCTGTTGAAAACCTCGACTTGTCGACGGAAATTGGAAGTGAGAGTGCGGCAGAGGTAGAACATGAGTGGTATTCACGCAGAAAGGCGTCTGTAATCTGAGAACCAGCTAAGTTCAAGGGGTGGAAGGTAGAGAACGATCAACTGTTTCGATACCGACCAAACCCCCTGGTTTCGACGGTTGCGGAGGACCTCGATGCGTGGAAGCTCGTTCCCCCAAGGTCGTCACGAATAGATATTATTTCTGAATCTCATGACCTACCGCGTTCAGGTCATTTGGGAATTGAAAAGACGCAAGCTCGAGTAGCCCTCGCGTATTATTGGCCAGGAATGTCGGAAGACGTAGCCAAATACGTCACACCATGTGAAGTTTGTCAGACGTGTGAAGTCTCTCAGTTATAACCTGCAGGTTTGATGGGACAACGCGTTTTTCATGAGCCGTGGACAGTGGTTGCCGTGCATATCATGGGCCCTTTCCCTCCGAGCAGATCAGGTTATTGTTACCTCTTAGTTTTTCAAGATCTGTTCACTAAGTGGGTGGAGGTGGCCCCATTGAAAAAAGCAGATGGTAAATCCATCATCGCCGAATTCGAAAGCCTGATAATATTACGCTGGGAAACACCTAGAGTGATCCTTACAGATAATGGTACGGAATTCAAAAATAAATTAATGCAGGAGATGGCGAGATCTTTTGATATCCGTCATACAACCACTCCGCCGTACCACGCGCAAGCCAACCCAGTGGAACGCGTAAACCGCGTCCTCAAGACGATGATTATCTGTTTCATTGAACAGGACCATCGAGAATGGGATTCACACTTGCACGAATTTCGGTCAGCATATAATACCGCGCTCCATAGTTCACTCCATGTCTCGCCCGCATTCTTGAATTTCGGTCGTCAGCCCCGCGATAGTTTATTTTTGCGGAAAATGAAGGCACTCGACGAAGAAATAGCAGTACCGAACACGGCCAGATGGACAAAACGTATGGAACGCATGACGGAAATTTATGATTTAATTACCGACAACCTAGATAAATCTTTCGAGCAACAAGCTCGTTATTACAATCGTCATCATCGTGACGTAAGATTTGCAGAAGGTGATTTAGTTAGGTGTAAAATCCGAACATTATCCTCGGGGCCGAAGGGCTTTACGTCGAAACTAGCGCGTAAATGGAGCACTAAACTATATCGAATAAAAGACATTAACTCCGATTTCGTTTACGAGTTATTAGATGAGGAAAGGAGAGTCGCGGGACGNCCACGGCGCAAACTTCCCCTTAAAACCTCATATCATTCACTCATTATTAACCCCTAACATTATATGTCCGTTTTGTGTTGTTTTTTTTTAATGGCAGAATTGCCCTTGGTTTTTTTTTTGTTTCATGGCTACTGGGTCCCGCTCCTCGCGGGCCTTTGTGAAATTTAGTTTATCGGAGACGTCATTGCACGACATATTACACTCACAGGCGCTCGCCCCGGTAGTTCAGTCTGGGGGGGAGGCAGTTGTAACATGATAAAAATCATGTACTGTTTCTCGCCTGAACTGACCGCGGATCATGGGGGGGAAAATTAGTATTTTTACCTCAGCGAGGAGTCAGATCACACAGGGCCACAATTGTCATTTTATTTTTTTTATTTCTATTATTTACTTTCTTTTCATCATTCTCTCGAACTCTGTCGATCGCGCTCACCGTGGGTTACGTGAGCTTGGCGACGAGGGGAGTGGAGCGGAGCATCGGGAATGACTACAAGTCGGCACTACAGCAGATGATGAGTAGCACACCGACTAGCACGCACACACCGAGACTGGGAGACTCACACCACGAAGGACGCGAGAGACGACCGACGCACGCCAGCAGGCATCTCAGGCCTCTACGTGCGAACCCCCACCGCCTCGCCGATGGATCGGGGGCGCAAGGCCGCTCAGTAAAAAACTCATGCTGCAACATTGAGGGAGCATCGGATTATGTTGGCTTCTGCGGTGTTCAATGCGGATCACATCCACCGACCGCGCAGCGCAGGTCTCAGTTCTCTGGGACTCAGGAACTGGGAATTATGACAATTTTAAAATTCCCAATTCAAAATCATATAATAACGCGGATGCTCCGCGCTTGATCGCGTGATCGGGGTGGGGGTAGAAAAGATTTTGAGGTTCCTCGGGGCGATGTACGGCCCCGACGGACACTCTTCGCTGGGGTTCAGCCATATTAAGTCGCCCTGCGCAATTAAACTTTTATTATGCTCTTTGAGCTTCTTTAAATTGTTAAAACAATTATTACTTTGGTGTGCCTGGATTTTCCGGCCTTTTCCTGACGTCGCCGTACTGAGGATCCAGACGAGTTTACCCTGGAGTTTCTCGCGTATCAAACAGTGAGCGTGATTTAATTTGTGAGTGCACGCATAGTTTTTCGATTCATTTCTCCGGTGGCCATTTTGGACACGGTTTGAGTGTTAAGATTCGAGCCTTTTGCCTTCGGGACGCGGCATTCAGCGGCCTTTGGCCTCATTCCTTTCTTTTCATTATTGAATATTAATTATTTCATTCATATTGTTGCCGTTTATCGGTTTTGATTTTGGAACTTTGTTCAATTTCTTCATTCGTGTGGCTCTCGCGTCGTCGTCGCTTGCGGGTGATCCTCGTGTCTTAGCGTCTCCCACGCATCTCTGAAGTTATTATTTCTTTTTGTTAATTAGTATCACTAGGTTAATTACATTTTTTTGGGTTGTATAGCGTCTTTGCTCGCGGGAGTCCTCTCCCGCACGTGTAAAAGATCAGACTTAACTCATTGGATTAAAAATATATTTTTTTTGTGTTGTAAAAGTTTGCATATTGTTGAGTTCCGCTCATTGTAGCCTATTCCCACACGCCTCCGTGGTTATCTGAGCTAGTCGTGGAACGCGGCTCAACGGTGTGACCTTGTCCTTTGG
>NW_021680631.1:161019-177245 GCF_001412515.2 Diachasma alloeum
TTTTATTATGCTCTTTGAGCTTCTTTAAATTGTTAAAACAATTATTACTTTGGTGTGCCTGGATTTTCCGGCCTTTTCCTGACGTCGCCGTACTGAGGATCCAGACGAGTTTACCCTGGAGTTTCTCGCGTATCAAACAGTGAGCGTGATTTAATTTGTGAGTGCACGCATAGTTTTTCGATTCATTTCTCCGGTGGCCATTTTGGACACGGTTTGAGTGTTAAGATTCGAGCCTTTTGCCTTCGGGACGCGGCATTCAGCGGCCTTTGGCCTCATTCCTTTCTTTTCATTATTGAATATTAATTATTTCATTCATATTGTTGCCGTTTATCGGTTTTGATTTTGGAACTTTGTTCAATTTCTTCATTCGTGTGGCTCTCGCGTCGTCGTCGCTTGCGGGTGATCCTCGTGTCTTAGCGTCTCCCACGCATCTCTGAAGTTATTATTTCTTTTTGTTAATTAGTATCACTAGGTTAATTACATTTTTTTGGGTTGTATAGCGTCTTTGCTCGCGGGAGTCCTCTCCCGCACGTGTAAAAGATCAGACTTAACTCATTGGATTAAAAATATATTTTTTTTGTGTTGTAAAAGTTTGCATATTGTTGAGTTCCGCTCATTGTAGCCTATTCCCACACGCCTCCGTGGTTATCTGAGCTAGTCGTGGAACGCGGCTCAACGGTGTGACCTTGTCCTTTGGTGGTTAAAAGGCCTGGCGCCCTTTTCGGCATTTTGTCTCCTCTCGTTATTCCCGTCGTTCTAATTCCGGGTTGAGAAAGTCCAAAAGGGTCGCTGAATGTTCGTAGAGAACCACGCGTCTGAATCCCGCAGACGCGCTTGGAAAAATACCTCACAACGTATATAGTGGAGATCTGTGAGCACCTGGTGTAAGGTATCATTCCAGGTTTTTGCAGCCTGTTTCAGCCCGTAGATTGATTTGTTCAAGTGACATCACCAATCTGGATGTTGTTGATCAGCATACCCAGGTGGTTGCTGCATGTAAATTGTTTCAGTGATTTTTCCATGAAGGAAAGCGGTCTTCACATCGAGGTGTTTTACATGGAGGCCTTTCATCCCTGCAAGAGACAGTAGAATCCTGACAGTGGTTGTTTTGACCACGGGTGCGAATACCTCGTCGTAGTCAGTACCGTATTTTTGCGAAAAAACTTGCGCTTTTCATGTGCCTGTAGTTCGTTCCAAATGGCTTCTTTCCATTCTTCTGCATGGAGGCCGTTGACTGCTTCTTCGAATCTCCTAGGTTCGATTGGGTCAACATCATTTTCGTGATCGTAAGTCCATTCGTTGTCTTCATTCGTTTGTTGTTTATCCAGTCGCCGAGCGAGGGAAATATCTTCAGTTTCTTCATACTCTGAATTGGAGCTTTCAGTTGTCGTTTCTCCTGGATGTTCTGTCAGATCTGGGGAATTTTCTGAGGTGCCTGGAGTCTCGTGGACTCTTATCGTGGGGTTTTTCGGATGTTTTGGGCTGTCTGGATTAACGTGGGTCCTCGTCATGGGGATTGTTTCATCGGTACAGTCTTCAGGTAGATAGACAATATTATTTTCCAGGTTTCTTGGTCCTCCTCCCGTATTGGCGTTGTGGTTAGATGAGTCAATTTTTGCTTCAGTTCGTGATTGCTCCATGAATGTGACGTCCCGCCTGGTTATAATTTTTCCTGTTCCTTTCTCTATCAATTTGTAGCCTTTTGAGTTTTCTGGATATCCGAGGAAAATACAGTTATAAGTTTTTTCATTCAGTTTGTGTCTCTTCTGTTTTGGGATGTGAGCTAATGCTCGGCATCCAAAGGTCCTGAAGTTTTTAACATCTGGCTTCTTACCTGTCCAGAGTTCATATGGAGTCTTCGATTTTGATCTCGTGGGTAATCTGTTCTGGAGATACGTTGCGTTTACGACGGCCTCACCCCAAAATGTCTCATGGGATTTTGCATCGATCAGCATTGTGCTCACTGCTTCCATTAAATACCTGTTCTTACGTTCGGCGACGCCGTTTTGCTCAGGTTTTTCAAGTCATGTCCCATGTATTCTCCTCTTCTGTCGGATCTAAATATTTTTGGTTTCTTTTCAAATTGTGTTTAGAAAAGTTTGATAAAATGTTTAATTACTAGTTCCGCTTGAGACTTGTGTGTTAGTAGATAAGATTGTATGTATCTACTGAAGTCGTCAATCAGTGTCATGACATACCTGCCTCCGCCTGGTGTAGCTGTTTGCATTGGTCCACACAGATCGGTGTGTATTAGTTCCAGAGGTCCCGTAGAAGATGACTTGGATTAGTTTGGAAATGGTTTCCTACTGATTTTTCCTCTAATGCAGGGCTCGCAGACTTAGGTGATCGGACAGTCATCAATTTTTATTCCATCTGCCAAACTTTTGTTGACCAGTCGTCTTATCGCCTTCGGATCTCGGTGTGCAAATCTCGTATGCCAATGGTGAATGCAATCGTCTGGATGATGAGTCATGACAGCAAATGCGTATTCGGGGGTTCTTAGTTTGTACATGTGGCCAGTTCCGTCCCGATTGCAATTTCATTACTGTCTTTAAAAATTGACATTCGGTTGTTTTTCATTTTTACCTGGTAACCTTGTTTATCTAGAGCACCAATCGATATGAGTCCAGACTCAAATTCTGGAATATACAAAACTCTTTCTAGCCGCAGCATGCTTCTCTCTCCTTCTCTCGTTAAGCATTCGATTTTTCCTTTTCCTCTACCGTAGCATGAGTGACCATTGGCTACCATCACCTTTGAGGTGTATGTGTTGTCGATCTCAGTGAAGAAAGTGATATCATTAGTCATGTGATAGTCATAGTCATAGTGATATCAAAGTCAAGAGTCACGAGGGTCACTTGAAGGAAGATTCAAACGTCATGAGGGTCACTTGAAGGAAAAGTCAAACCTCACGAGGATCACTTGGGGGAAGAGCCAAACTTCACACGGGTCACTTGGGGCCCGTGAGTCGTTGGGGGGGTGAGTCAAACGTCACAAGGATCACTTGCGAATGGCCAAACGTCACGAGGGTCATTTGCGGATGGTCAAACGTTAGAAGGGTGCCTTGGGGGAGAGTCAAACGTCATAAGGGTCATTTGCGGCTGGTCAAACGTCACGAGGGTCATTTAGGCGAGAGTCAAACGTCACAAGAGAGACTTGTGGGACAGTCAAACGTCACGAAAATCACTTGGGGTAGAGTCCAACGTTGCGAGGGTCATTTGGGCTAGAGTCAAACTTCACAAAGGTCACTTGCGGATGGTCAAACGTCACAAAAGTCACTAGGGAAAAATCACAATAGTTTTCGGGGTAAATTTGAATTATTGACAATTCAAGAGATGCAATATTTCAGATAGCCTAGAAGCTTGACAACAACAGAAACAATTACCAAAGTTGCTACTTACACAATACACATGGTGTTAAATGAGACATCCATAATTTCACAATTGTCCCTACATTGGCTTTTTCCACTTGTAATTCTCATGAGCCTTGTGAGCCTCAGACTCTAATAGTATAGTATGACATTTTTTACGAGGGGGTTATGTTGCCCTCGCCTTCGGCTCGGGTAACATAACCCCGAGTTAAAATGTCATCGCAAACTCCCGCGTGGCATATACTATTTTTTGTGACACCTGTCGCGAGTTTTTCGCACTATTATTTAACGAATAGAAGTTGATAAAATCATGTAAACATTGAAAACTGTCAGTTGCAATGTGAACTGAGAGTATTCTAGTTGACCGTCGGATGGAGTCTGTAGTAGAAGTATCTAGATAATAAGAGAAGGCGCAAAACTTCAAGTAATGCAGCACATTAAGAACACAAATCGTGCTGTTTTTTTTTATTAATTCATTATAGATATAGAATATATTCTGTTCAAAAGATATTACGATTTTGACATATGATGCATTATTTACTTTTTGGATGTGGATATTATTGATTGTCATGTTTTGTAAGGAGCCATTTGATAGCATGGATACATTATTATTAATATTATCAGCAAGTGGAGTATTACCATTAGTTTCATTTAATATTCTCTTCAGGGGCACTTGATTGGTAGAGTTTACAGTACTCGAAGTACTGGGGATACATTGATTGGCGATGCGGGGGAATACTTGACTCGTATTTACCAGAGACTCTCCCACATAACCTTGAGCGATGGTAGCCGATTTCCAGCCCCCATGTTTCATTAAGATAGTAGTACTAGTATCCGAATCAGCAAGCAATGTCGCCGAAGTTGTTCTAAACGCGTGACCTGTATATCTCTGGATTTTATCAATTGGTAGAAATGTTGCCATTTCTTTGGGTATCTGCGAGAATTTGTTTTTCCCCGCTGGCTGACGCTTACATTTTGCATTCAAATATTGCAAGATACACCCCCCCCCCGGCCGTCGGACACGGGTGAAAATTTAAATTTTTTATTACAACATTTCTGGGGCCCTCCGAGGGTTTCATTAGCACCAGAATCGTTAGTAGATACAGAATCAACGTTTACTCGGCAGAAAAATTCGATTTTGCCGAAAGTCGACTTGCCCCCTGAAAAAATCCTACGTCTGACACTTTGGCCCCAGGTGAAAAAAAAAATTGTTTTTTTACTTTTTCCAAATACTATTGAGAGTTTCGGATAGCTCGTCGCTTAAGTCATCTGGAAAACCCGCAAATCTGACCCTTTGGCTCTGGGTGAAAAAAAAAATTTTTCAGTTTTCACTTTTTCCACATACTTGTGAGAGTTTTGAATAGCCCGTCGCTTAAATCATTGGAATCAACGTTTAATCGGCGAAAAAATTAGATTTTGCCGAAAGTCGACTTTCCCCGAAAAAAGCCCAGGTCTGATACTTTGGCCCCGGGTGAAGAATAG
The DNA here is from genome assembly GCF_001412515.2 of Diachasma alloeum. Classification (NCBI taxonomy): domain Eukaryota; kingdom Metazoa; phylum Arthropoda; class Insecta; order Hymenoptera; family Braconidae; genus Diachasma; species Diachasma alloeum. The sequence goes on from NW_021680631.1 coordinate 165,872, forward strand.
TATATTATGTCATCAGGCGATACAAGTATTATCGCCTTCGGCTCGGATTGTAATGCCACATTCGTCAGATAATGCTTTTATCGCCGTGTGGCATATGATATTTTATGTCGGTGGGTGCGAAAAACGCGATCTAACCGAGCGAAGCGAGATTAGAATTGCGATTTTTTCGGGCCTAACGACATAAAAGTATTTTCTGACGAATGTGACTTGAAAAATACTTTTACTCCCTAGGGGCACAATATACTATTTTCATTTCTACATTTCTGAGCCCTCTGAGGGTTTTATTAGCATTAGAGGGGTCAATAAATACGGAATCGACATTCACTTGATGAAAAAATTCTATTTTGGCGGAAGTCCACTTTCCCTCGGGAAAAATCCAAGATCGGACACTTTGGCGCCGGGTAAAAATTCAAATTTTTTTATTTCGACAGATCTGACACCTCTAGATAATTTTTAGTACCCAATAATTGCGGCTGGTGGTGAACGAGCGTGTTGTTATGTGCAGGCATATGCGCAGATGACCATAACAAGAAACTCCCAAGGGAGTTCGGGCTAGATTGTAGCCCCGGCAGCTGACTACATAATGTGCGTTCAAACGTGCAGGTATGACAAAAAAATAATTTTATTTTCCTTCAAGTGACCCTCGTGAGGTTTGATTGTTTCTTCAAGTGACCCTCCTTATGTTTGTCTCTCCCTCAAGGCACCCTCCTAACGTTTCACCACCCACAAGTGACCCTTATAACGTTTGACTTCCCTCCCAAATGACCCTTGTGAAGTTTGACTTTCCACCAAGTGACCCTCGTGACGTTTGACCATCACATGGCTACGGCCATGGCCATTTTTGCACGTGAAAGGATGGAAATCCAACGTTATCATTTGTTGGCCCTGAAAAGGGCCGATTTTTATCATTGCCCTGAAAAGGACAGTTTTCTCCATGATCCTAAAGAACATTCTCCACTTGTCCTCCGCAAGCTGCAATGCAGAGTCTTAATCGTTCAGAAGATTCTCCCTCATGCGTTGTAGCTCTTCGGGAGTGACAGTGGCTACTGCAGCGTGCAACAGTGCAGTCATCTCCTCCTGATTTCCTAGATTGTGAGGATATATCCCGGACTCCAGAGTACCCCACAAGAAGAAATCCAGTGGAGTGAGGTCTGGAGACCGCGGGGGCCAAGCCACAGGTGGATGGCGACGTCCACCCCTGGCCCGATGGTTCCGGTTCCCTATCCAGCGATCCGGAAACCACTCATTCAGCTGGTCCACTACTGCCACGCACGTATGAGCTGGAGCCCCATCGTGCTGGAACCAAATATCTCTGTCACCAGGACCGTCACCGATGACAGTTACAAGGCGATCTTGCAAAAATCCCAAGTAATTGCCACCCTGAAACAAAAAAAAATACAATAATTATTCGAGTGGTAATGAAATCATACAGAGTGAAAAATAGAATAAGGGCCTCAGTGTTGATTTAGCATTGGTTCGCTGTCCCGTTCACACTAAACGGTGTTCCAGAAAGTCCACACCATGAACGGTGTAGGATAAAGAAAAAATACTTAAGTCGAGACGTCCTGGTAAGTGATAAATGTGGACTTCATCACCAATGATTCCTCCACAGATGTTCATACTGTTCCAACAATACTGATAGTTCGATTCTTTCGCGAGACGAGGATTTTCAGTAGCTCAATGATGCTCATTGTGCTGATTGATAATCCCCTTTCTCACGAAAAATTTCTCATCTGTCCAGCGAACGTTACGTATGAAATCGGGATCGCGACTTCTGTCAAGGAGCCATTGGCAGAACTCCACACGCTTCGGCAAATCCTCCGCTTTCAGCTCCTGAACACGCGTGTACTTCCGTGGATGGAAACCTTCACTTTTCATCACACGATGAGACGTGGAACGGTCCGTGTGTAATGTGGATGCGATTCCCCGGATGGACATTCCTGGATATTCCTCGACACACTCGAGAATTTCCGCCTCCAACTCCACGTGACCTGCTGGTCTTGGGCGCCCTCCGCCGTGCCTTGGGAGGACGTTACCCTCCCTCAGCCGTTGAAAAGCATCCCTGAAGGTACGTGGATCAGGCACTACACGATTTGGGAACTGATCCGCGTAGATTCGAGCAGCTTTCGCCCCATTGCCCCCTGCAACACCATAAACTACCACCATATCTGCGTATTCCGCTGCTGTGAATCGAACCATTTTCACGATGTGTATCGCATGGAAATCACAATACGAATGACCACGTCGAATAAAAGAATTAACAAAATCGGAAAAACAAATAAGTTGTGAGCGAGCTCACGTATTTCCCAAAAGAACTTCTTTGTTTTTTCATTTGTTTTTCCGATTTTGTTAATTCTTTTATTCGACGTGGTCATTCGTATTGTGATTTCCGTGTGATATACATCGTGAAAATGGTTCGATTCACCGCAGCGAAATACGCAGATATGGTGGCAGTTTATAGTGTTGCGGGGGGCAATGGGGCGGAAGCTGCTCGAATCTACGCAGAGCAGTTCCCAAATAGTGTGCTGCCTGATCCACGTACCTTCAGGAAGGCTTTTCAACGGCTGAGGGAGGGTAACGTCCGCCCAAGGCACGGCGAAGGGCGCCCAAGACAAGCAGGTCACGTGAAGTTGGAGGAAGGAATTCTGGAGTGTGTCGAGGAATATCCAGGGATGTCCATCCGGGGAATCGCATCCGCATTACACACGGACCGTTCCACGGTTCATCGTGTGATTAAAAGTGTAGGTATCCATCCATGGAAGTACACGCGTGTTCAGGAGCTGAAAGCGGAGGATTTGCCGAAGCGTGTGGAGTTCTGCCAATGGCTCCTTGACAGAAGTCGCGATCCCGATTTCATATGCAACGTTTGCTGGACAGATGAGAAACTTTTCGTGAGAAAGGGGATTATCAATCAGCGCAATGAGCATCATTGGGCTATTGAAAATCCTGGTCTCGCGGAAGAATCGAACTATTAGTATCGTTGGGACAATATGAACATGTGGGGAANGAAATCGGGATCGCGACTTCTGTCAAGGAGCCATTGGCAGAACTCCACACGCTTCGGCAAATCCTCCGCTTTCAGCTCCTGAACACGCGTGTACTTCCGTGGATGGAAACCTTCACTTTTCATCACACGATGAGACGTGGAACGGTCCGTGTGTAATGTGGATGCGATTCCCCGGATGGACATTCCTGGATATTCCTCGACACACTCGAGAATTTCCGCCTCCAACTCCACGTGACCTGCTGGTCTTGGGCGCCCTCCGCCGTGCCTTGGGAGGACGTTACCCTCCCTCAGCCGTTGAAAAGCATCCCTGAAGGTACGTGGATCAGGCACTACACGATTTGGGAACTGATCCGCGTAGATTCGAGCAGCTTTCGCCCCATTGCCCCCTGCAACACCATAAACTACCACCATATCTGCGTATTCCGCTGCTGTGAATCGAACCATTTTCACGATGTGTATCGCATGGAAATCACAATACGAATGACCACGTCGAATAAAAGAATTAACAAAATCGGAAAAACAAATAAGTTGTGAGCGAGCTCACGTATTTCCCAAAAGAACTTCTTTGTTTTTTCATTTGTTTTTCCGATTTTGTTAATTCTTTTATTCGACGTGGTCATTCGTATTGTGATTTCCGTGTGATATACATCGTGAAAATGGTTCGATTCACCGCAGCGAAATACGCAGATATGGTGGCAGTTTATAGTGTTGCGGGGGGCAATGGGGCGGAAGCTGCTCGAATCTACGCAGAGCAGTTCCCAAATAGTGTGCTGCCTGATCCACGTACCTTCAGGAAGGCTTTTCAACGGCTGAGGGAGGGTAACGTCCGCCCAAGGCACGGCGAAGGGCGCCCAAGACAAGCAGGTCACGTGAAGTTGGAGGAAGGAATTCTGGAGTGTGTCGAGGAATATCCAGGGATGTCCATCCGGGGAATCGCATCCGCATTACACACGGACCGTTCCACGGTTCATCGTGTGATTAAAAGTGTAGGTATCCATCCATAGAAGTACACGCGTGTTCAGGAGCTGAAAGCGGAGGATTTGCCGAAGCGTGTGGAGTTCTGCCAATGGCTCCTTGACAGAAGTCGCGATCCCGATTTCATATGCAACGTTTGCTGGACAGATGAGAAACTTTTCGTGAGAAAGGGGATTATCAATCAGCGCAATGAGCATCATTGGGCTATTGAAAATCCTGGTCTCGCGGAAGAATCGAACTATTAGTATCGTTGGGACAATATGAACATGTGGGGAAGAATCATTGGTGATGAAGTCCACATTTATCACTTACCAGGACGTCTCGACGTAAGTATTTTTGCTGTATCCTACACGGCAAAAAATGGAAAAATGGCTCCGTGTTAATTTACCATTAATTTCCTGTCCAATTCACTCCGAACGGTGTCCCAGAAAGTCCATACCATGGACGGTGTGGACTTTCTGGGACCCCGCTTAGCGTGAGCGGGACAGGGAACCAATGCTAAATCAATACTGAGGCCATTATTCTATTTTTCACTCTGTATGATTTCATTATCAGTTGAGTAATTATTGTAATTTTTTTTTGTTTCAGGGTGGCAATTACTTGGGATTTTTGCAAGATCGCCTTGTAACTGTCGTCGGTGACGGTCCTGGTGACAGAGATATTTGATTCCAGCATNTCAGGAAGGCTTTTCAACGGCTGAGGGAGGGTAACGTCCGCCCAAGGCACGGCGAAGGGCGCCCAAGACAAGCAGGTCACGTGAAGTTGGAGGAAGGAATTCTGGAGTGTGTCGAGGAATATCCAGGGATGTCCATCCGGGGAATCGCATCCGCATTACACACGGACCGTTCCACGGTTCATCGTGTGATTAAAAGTGTAGGTATCCATCCATAGAAGTACACGCGTGTTCAGGAGCTGAAAGCGGAGGATTTGCCGAAGCGTGTGGAGTTCTGCCAATGGCTCCTTGACAGAAGTCGCGATCCCGATTTCATATGCAACGTTTGCTGGACAGATGAGAAACTTTTCGTGAGAAAGGGGATTATCAATCAGCGCAATGAGCATCATTGGGCTATTGAAAATCCTGGTCTCGCGGAAGAATCGAACTATTAGTATCGTTGGGACAATATGAACATGTGGGGAAGAATCATTGGTGATGAAGTCCACATTTATCACTTACCAGGACGTCTCGACGTAAGTATTTTTGCTGTATCCTACACGGCAAAAAATGGAAAAATGGCTCCGTGTTAATTTACCATTAATTTCCTGTCCAATTCACTCCGAACGGTGTCCCAGAAAGTCCATACCATGGACGGTGTGGACTTTCTGGGACCCCGCTTAGCGTGAGCGGGACAGGGAACCAATGCTAAATCAATACTGAGGCCATTATTCTATTTTTCACTCTGTATGATTTCATTATCAGTTGAGTAATTATTGTAATTTTTTTTTGTTTCAGGGTGGCAATTACTTGGGATTTTTGCAAGATCGCCTTGTAACTGTCGTCGGTGACGGTCCTGGTGACAGAGATATTTGATTCCAGCATGATGGGGCTCCAGCTCATACGTGCGTGGCAGTAGTGGACCAGCTGAATGAGTGGTTTCCGGATCGCTGGATAGGGAACCGGAACGATCGGGACAGGGGTGGACGTCGCCATCCAACTGTGGCTTGGCTCCCGCGATCTCCAGACCTCACTCCACTGGATTTCTTCTTGTGGAATACTCTGGAGTCCCGGATATACCCTCACAATCCAGGAAATCAGGGGGAGATGACTGCCCTGTTGCACGCTGCAGTAGCCACTATCACTCCCGAAGAGCTACAACGCATGAGAGAATCATGGAGAAAACTGTCCTTTTTAGGACAATGATAAAAATCGGCCCTTTTCAGGGCCACCAAATAATAACGTTGGATTTCCATCCTTTCACCGTAGCCATGTGATGGTTAAACGTCACGACGGTCACTTGGTGGAACGTCAAATTTCACAAGGGTCATTTGGGAGGGAAGTGAAACGTTATAAGGGTCACTTGTGGGTGGTCAAACGTTAGGAGGGTGTCTTGAGGGAGAAACAAACGTAAGGAGGGTCACTTGAAGAAACAATCAAACCTCACGAGGGTCACTTGAAAAATAAAAATCATTTTTAGAATCTGAGGCTCACAAGGCTCATGAGAATTACAAGTGGAAAAAGCCAATGTAGGGACAATTGTGAAATTATGGATGTCTCATTTAACACCATGTGTATTGTGTAAGTAGCAACTTTGGAAATTGTTTCTGTTGTTGTCAAGCTTCTAGGCTATCTGAAATATTGCAGCTCTTGAATTGTCAGTAATTCAAATTTTTCCCGAAAACTATTATGATTTTCCCTAGTGACTTTTGTGACGTTTGACCATCCGCAAGTGACCCTTGTGAAGTTTGACTCTTCTCCAAATGACCCTCGTAACGTTTGACTCTGCCCCAAGTGAATTTCGTGACGTTTGACTGTCCCGCAAGTCTCTCTTGTGACGTTTGACTCTCGCCTAAATGACCCTCGTGACGTTTGACCAGCCGCAAATGACCCTTATGAATTTTGACTCTCCCCCAAGGCACCCTTCTAACGTTTGACCATCCGCAAATAACCCTCGTGACGTTTGGCCATTCGCAAATGACCCTTGTGACGTTTGACTCTCCCCCCAAGTGACCCTCGTGACGTTTGACAATCCCCAATGTCCATCCCATAGCTACGACCATGGCCAAATGTCCAAATAAACAATTGTCTTAAAAATGGGAAAGGGACGGGCTCTGATTTTCGTAAATTTTTTTGTTGAAAAACACTTTTTTACAATTATCTTGTAAACAAATGGGTTTACTGTTGAAGATTATGGAATATACGAGTAGGATAGTACACAAGTATAAGTAGACTCAAACTTGTAATAACACGTGTTTATTACACGGCTGATTATACACGACTGACTCACAGAGTGATGTAAGAATTTCTCATACAGCCTGAAAATATATATATATATATATATATATATATATATATATATCTTTCTATATGAGTGTGCGATCACTATCTTCAACACTTCCCCTCACTGGTGCAATGTTGGACGTTCCGTAGTTAGTCCAATCATGGTTGCCAGTGTTTTTGTTCTCCGTGCTCCAAGCGGTTTAGTGAGGATGTCAGCTACATTCATCTCTGTAGGGCAACATTTAATATTTAGAATATTTTCTTTTAATAATTCCTTTGTTTTCATAAATTTCGGGTCAATGTTCTTTGACCGTGAACTTCTTCCTTCATTGATTAGAATGTTCGTGCAGCTCTGATTATCTTCGTCTATGATTGTAGGCTGATTTTGCGTCTTATGGAAGAACTCGAGGAGTTTTGGGAGTCAAATGCACTCTGTAGATGGTTTATACAACGCAACAATTTCTGCTTCAGTTGATGAGGTTGTCATACATTCTTGTCTTTTGCTGGCCCAGCTGATCGTTCCACCGAGATCTTTGAATATGTATCCTGAGTTGGATTGCCTAGTTTCTCGATCTTCTGCCCATTTGGCGTCAGCGTAGCCAACAAGTTTTAATTCATCGTCATGGCGGTTGCTGAGCTTGAATTCATAGTGTATGGTTCCTTTGAGATATCTGCAAATCCTTTGAAGCTCTTCCCAGTCAACTTGTGTAATTCCCTTAATGTGCTGAGCCAGTATAGCCACTGGTGCTGCTATGTCATGCCTGGTATTAATTGAGAGGTACAACAGGGCTCCAATCAGCTTGTCGTAATATTTATTCATTATTTTTGATGAATCGGCTCTGAGTTTCTCGTAGCCAGTGTCCATTGGATGGCTTGAGGGTTTTGCATTCTCAAGTCTTGCACGTGCTAGTATTTTCTTGATGTAGTTGATCTGGTTGATGGCAAATTCCCCGTCGTCGTTTCTGTGTACTTCAATCCCCAGGTAATAGCTCATGTTTCCAAGATCGGTGAGACAAAATTTCTCGTTTAATGCTGCCTTTATGCTCTCAATCCTCTGGAGAGAACTTCCTGCTATGATGATATCATCGACGTGCACAATCAGATAGGTGAGGATTCTCTGTCCATGTTTGTATAGACAAGGATCTTCAGGACAGGGTTGGAAGCCGTAGCTGGTCAGCAGCTCGTTTTGGACTTGATTCCATTTTCTGGCGGCTTGCTTCAGTCCATATATGCATCGATTGAGTCTGCATCCCCAATCTTCATGTTTTTAATTTTGGACTCCTGGTGGTTGTTGCATGTATATGATTTCCTTCAATGGGCCGTTTAGAAATGCGGTTTTTACATCTAGGTGTTTGACATGATATTTATTACTCCCTGCAATAGATGATAGAGTTCTCATAGTCATTCCCGTGACTACCGGAGCAAACACTGCGTCGTAATCAACAGCATATTTTTGTGAGAAACCCTGGGCCACCAGTCTTGCCTTGAACCTATCAGGTTTTCCATCTGAAGTCCTCTTTATTTTAAAGACCCATTTGCAGCCGATCATCGATTTTCCGTTTGGAACAGGTTCAAGATCTCAGGTTTCGTTCTCCTCCAGCGACTTTAGCTCCTCCTTCATAGCTATCTTCCATTGCTCCTGGTGTGGTCCATTGATGGCCTCTTCGTAGGTCTTGGGTTCGATCTCATCGGCGAGTACTTCATTATCATAGATGTATTCATACTCCTGTTGATCATTATTCAAATGTTTAATTCTTTCTGCAATAGGAATATCCTCGGCATCGTTGTAATCATCGTCAGAATTGCCCTGTTCGGCTTCCGTTGAAGTGGATGGTTCATTCCGTATGGAGTTATACTGTGGAGCTTCCCCTGGAGTGCATAACTGAACTTCGGTGGTGTTGGATTTTCCCTTTGCCATTGGTTCATATGACATGTCAGAGGGAATATATGTAATTTCTTTAGTTGCATCTTTGAGCTTTTTCTGTGTCGCAGGTTCATTTTCGAGTAAAGGATCAGCTAAGTCGTACATTTCTCCCTCAGCGCGAGATTCTTCGATGAATGTTACCTTTCTGCTCGCGATGATTTTTCGAGTTGATGTATCTAGCAGCCTGTAACCCTTCGATCCTTCAGGGTATCCGATGAAAATGCATTTTCGGTCTTTGGCATTCAAGTTGGTTCCATTTTTATTTGGAATATGTGCGTAGGCTTTACATCCAAGTACTTTCAAATGGTTAACATTTGGTTGCTTGTTGTGTCAGAGCTGGTAGGGGGTTGCTTGTCTTGCTCTTGTGGGGAGTCTCTTCTGCAAGTATGTGGCAGTCATGACCGCTTCTCCCCAGTATGTGTGTGGAAGTCTCGCATCAGCCAGCATGGTCCTCACTGCCTCCATCAGGTACCGATTCTTGCTTTCGGCTACGCCGTTCTGTTCTGGAGTGTATGGCATGGTATGTTGAAATTTTATCCCTCGACGTTTCAGGTTCTCTTTCAGATCGTTCCCGAAGTATTCTCCTCCTCGATCCGATCTGAATGCCTTTGGTGTTTTCCCGTGCTGATTTTTGCTAAGTTGAACAAATTGTTTTATGACTAGTTCTGCCTGTGATTTGTGAGTTAAAAGGAATGTGTGAGTGTATCTACTGACGTCATCAATTAGAGTCATGACATACTTGCTTCCCCCAGGTGTTGCTGTTGCCATTGGTCCACATAGGTCTGTATGTATGAGATTTAGAGGTTGTTCGGTTATTGTCGGTGATGCTTTGGGGAATGGCTTCCTAGAGATCTTCCCCTTGACGCAGAATTCACATATTACTTTTATCGGGCAGTCGTCGATTTTCATTCTCGCGGTTAATTCATTATTTTCCAATTTTCGGATGGTGTCCAACACGGTGTCCAAATCGTGCATGCCAGTGGTGGATACAATTATCTGAATGATGGGGGATTACTACGTACGCATATTCTGGAGTTCTCAGTTTATACATGTGTCCTGTACCATCTCCAACAGCAATCTCTTGATCATTTTTGAGAATAGACATTTGTTTGTTCTCTATCCTCACTTGGTAGCCTTGTTCATCAAGTGACCCAATGGAGATAAGTCCAGATTGGAATTCAGGGACATACAAAACCTTATTAAGTGTCAATATTTTTGTTTCTCCAGCTTTCGTGAGACATCGAATCTTTCCTCTACCTATTGCGTAGACAATATAGGATTGGCCATTAGCCACTTTCACTTTTGAATTGTAAGTGGTATCTATCTCTTCGAAGAAATCAATATCGTTAGTCATGTGACTACTTGCTGCTGAGTCAAGATACCAATATTTCTTTACAATTCTTTTCTCTGTGTTGACTGCGAAAGCTAATTGAGGTAAGGTGTCAAGGTCACTGTCTTGCTCACTGTCACTCGTAGTTTCCTCGAGCACAACTCTAGCCTTCTCTCGTTTTCTCTGTTTCCTTTTCCAGGAGATATATTTATAACACTCATATTTGACATGTTCCGGTTTCTTACAGAAGTAACATCCAGGTAGTGCTCCCCTCGATTTGTTTACTCTTAGTGCTGTATCTGTTTGCTCGCTTGTTTCCAAAGTTTTTCTTCTTTTGTACTGGCCGATTAGCGTTCCTTTCACTACATCCATTGTTAATTCACTCTCTGGCTTTGAAGCCAACATCGATACTAGAGTGTAATATGATGCTGGCATACTGTACATCAGGATCCAAGGTCCAAATTCAAGGATACTTCTGCTCCCAAGCGATGTAAGATTGTCAATTAATTCTCCTATATTCGCGATATGTTTTTCCATATCTTCTCCTTCAATAAATTTTGAATGGAAGAGCTCTACTATTACCGTGAATTTGTTGATGCCACTTGCCTTTTCATGATAGTTCTTAAGGGCATCCCAAGCTTCTTTGGCTGCGGTTCTATCTCTTACATGAGTTATCTGATTGTCCTCTAGTAGCAGGCAAATCGTGCCATGCGCTTTGTGATTCATCACTTCTCATTCTTCAATTGCATCTTCATCTCCCGTTGGCCTATTTGTTGTAAGTGCCTTCCAAGTGTTTTCTCTTTCAAGTAATTTCATTACTTTAAATTTCCATATTTAGTAATTGCTGTTATTGAGCTTAGCAAAACCAAATATTGAACTGCTGAGGTGATTCATCTCGCTCATTTGAATAATTCGCGAGCTGCACTGAATTAAACTTGGCTGAATCTCTTCAATTTACTTTAATTGTTTCACTTTAATTATTACTTGAGACTTAATCCTATTTTCGGATCTGGGACCATAACCTGTTGAAGATAATGGAATATACGAATAGGATAGTACACAAGAATAAGTAGACTCGACTGATAATAACACGTGTTTACTACACAGCTCATTATACACGACTGACTTACAGAGTGATGTACGAATTTTTCATACAGCCTGAATACATATATATATATATATATATATATATATATATATATA